>NW_009924997.1:100227-160248 GCF_000696875.1 Nestor notabilis
TAACATGATGATATTTCTGCATTCTAGATGGGTGTCCACAAAAAGTTGGTGGGCAGGAAATCCAGCACCTCCATCTCCCTGAGCCGAAATATAGACACAGTATTCTCTTTTGCCAGTTGAAAACCAAGAGGTTTTCTCAACTAATCTGTGCATAAAGATAGCATCAGATAATTCTTGCTCTAACATTTCCTGATCTGGGGCAGAAAGATGCCACTTTAACATGTTAATGAAATCTTCATCCCATTATATGTGAACTGCAGACAACAAGCAGATGCTGTCTTGCAATTTCTTGAGGTTTTATGAGCCTACTGTAATTTGAAAATCTGTTATGCTGCCTACTCCTCAAATTTGTGGATGTTTGCCATTTTTTGTTCAGGTAGGCCAGGTACACACAGTGAATGTATCTTACTTCTTTCTCTCAATAAGCTATACCTTTAAAAGTAAGGCGGTGTATTGTGAAAAGACGAATTTGAACCCGAAATTAATTTGTAATGGGATATCGAGAATAAGTTTTAAACCAGTTTCTCCCAAAGAAGAAAAGATTAAGAGTCTATGTCCTTTTTTTAAGGAGTCGTGTCTCCTGCAGTGCGACAAAGACACCGATAGTCTTTGGAGTTGCTCTTTTTATATTGGATAACTACACATGGAATAAAAACTTTTGCTAAAAAAACCCCACCAAAACCACCCATAAACCAAAACACAACGAAACCCAAACCAAACAACACAACAACCCAAGACCCCCTCCTCCTTCCTTCAAGTTTTTTATGAAAGCATTTGGAAGCATTTGTAGCTCTGCACTGCTGGCAGCTGAGCCCTCTTGGCTGCTATCGGGGCTTTCTCGCCCTCCCTTGGAGACTGGGGAGGGAATGGGACGCAGTCAGCTCCCGAGGGCACGCAGCCAGCCCCGGTGCCTTCCTGGCATCACCCGTTCAGGAGCTCCCATGTTTTCTTGAGGATGGCAGTATGCAGAGAAGATTTGGAGCCACCTTCAGAGGGGGAGTTAGAGCCATTTCCGTGGGAAAGCAATGCTAAAGGGGGAACAGCTTAAAGCCATTCAGCCCCAAAGGCCAGCCTCATCCTAATGAGGAATCCCACACGCGTTTGCTTGCCAGTGCTCCTTGTGCAGGCTGATTTGTCATTGCCCTTACTTACAAGCAGTCATTTGTACTTGCGCAGGCAGCTCTGCCTCCATATGGCTGGTAGTCCTCTGAGAGGACAGGCTCGCACGCACAGCTACTGATGGCATACGAGGACATAGGAAGGATCCTAAGTAGAGCCTAGAGGAATATTGTTTCATTCATATCCCTGCCGGTGCCAGGATCTGACCACAAAATGCTGCATTTCCCCTGAAAAGTATCACGATGTCTCAAACACTGAGAGCAAAGGGTGGATGTTTTTAACTCAGGTGCCCATAGAGCCTCCAGCTGCTGCAGGAGGAACAAAGGAAGAAGGAAGATGAAGGATTTGGGAGCAGACTTTTGCCTTCCTCTGTGAAACTAATTGATACTTTGATACAACTGACACCTCTTCAGATCTGATTTGAAGTTACTTGCCTGTGGAGCGAGCTACTTTAATAGACAACTAATGTGGGACAACATGGATTCATTCATTTTTTATTTTGTGAAGCCTGTGGTCTCTGAAAAGCATTTTTGTATTTGAGTACTGACTCAGAGGAAAGAAAAAGAATACTAAAATACATTGGTCATATTTAATGAACCCTGAACTATTTTACACCGGTAAAAGCATAAATTTGAGACATTGGTAAGAAAAATACTATGCTTGTCTGCCTCATTAATGCTTAGGTTTCCTTTGAAATATTCTGGGTGAAATTCTGTATTATCACACCCAGAGTGAGCCTGGAAAAGGACCAGGAATTTTTAAATGGCTGTAATAAAATATGATAGTATTCTTGGATGGGAAATTTTAGACAGATGGAAGGAATCCTGCTAATGCCCAACAATGCATCAAGCAATATAATTACATGCCGTAGCCAGGATCCAGTTACTAATGCTTTGCAAGGCCTAAAGGTATATGGAATCAACTATTTTTACAGCTGCCATAAAATCACATTCTTCCTAATATTCCTCTACCTTTCTTGAGATGCTCTGTGCACTACAGCAAGTAAAAGTGATAGGTAGTAGCAAAGAAAAATCAGACATTACAACAGGACAAAGTCTGTTTTAAACCCACAGCGCAGCAGACTGCGTTGTACTGGGGTGGTATGGTATAGACAGAAATCCCTTGACCTAATCCAGTAAACTGTGTACCGCATAGACATAAACCCACAGATACCTGTACATATTTATATGTAACTCACTCTATCTGTACTATTTCTGTAGCTAGAACTGGCATTTTCCAAAGAGGCTTTGCAGCACAAAGTGCTGTGCTCCGCTTGGCTAAAGAATTCAAGTCTGCAGTCAGGCACTGCTGTCAAAGACCATGTGGGTCTTGCTGGCACACAGCAATTCCAAACCAAGTCAGCCATTTAGAGAGACAATATTTGTCAGGAGTAATACTTGGTGCACACAGCCAGGAAAATTGGAACCAGATTCAGGGCTGATGTGCTGGAAAAATAACTGTGATTACAGAAAGAATACTCTTACAGGCTACAACTTTGACTGGATTAAAGATTTGCTGTGCACAAAACTCCAGTGCTGTGATTGCTCCGTTGTGGAAGCGAACCGCACGGCTGTACCTCCATATGCAAATACAAGTTTACTACGGCTGCATCTGTTTTGCAAAGTGTACCGAGTTACAATTGTTCTACCTTTTTCATCTTTTAATATATCACATACAAAAAAATGGCTTAAAAGAATATCTTCTCTTGCAGTTGTCTTTTGCAGAGCATTTTAATTTCATTAATTCACTTAGCAAAAGATCTGCCTCAGATATGATGAGGCCACGGAAGACATCAGAAGCTAAAGACTTAGCACGCTTTATTGTGCGTGGTAGCATTATGTTCTGGAAGAGTTCACATTCTTTTCTTAATAGTCTTTCCATTAAGTTCAGTCTCACTACAGCTAAATTATAAACTGGTATTTGCCAGAGTCACTCTTACTATATATCTGAGGTGTATAATAATTTAGTCCATAAATTTAACAAGTCATTATATATCTGATATACTATTAGTTTTTTAAAGTTATTGTAGCCTTCCCACCTTTCGGTATGCTGCTGTTCTCATTCAGTTCATAGTGATACAAACAATACTAACAACTAGTGCTAAAGAGGTCATGGAACTTGCACAGATAATTATTTTTGGCGATGCTAATGAAAAACTCGAGTTCAGAGGTGAGCAAGAGTCATTCCTAACTTTGTTATGTTAAATGTATTCTGGTTGGCATTGTCTTCCACCTTATTTACACAACAATTTTCCTGGTACATGTTTTGCCTACCCGAATTGCTGGAGTTCTTGTTTCGAATGACTGGGAAGATACAATTGATGTGATTGTTTTAGATGCTGCAGTACTGAAAAGGAACATCTGACTTCTTCAAGTTTCTCCTTGCACTGAACTCCAGCAATATTTTTATTAAATAATTTTCTAATTGAATCCAGGCAGCATTTGTTCCCTTTTAAGAGAAGGGAAGATGGCAGCTAATTGTATGCTTCATACCAGGATGGGAGTGATTAGATAATTATTTATTTTTAATAGCAGACTCTTCTAGAGCAGTTGTTTCCGTGGGGGTACTTTCTATGTTGTCCCTTTCTTTTCAGAGCTTTTGCTTTGTAGAAATACATCCTTGGGCTTTTCTTTCTCAGGCTGCCTGAATATTGCTATTGAAAAGTTGTGCTCCACGCATACCAAGGAGAAATGAAATATAAATAAAAACACTAGGAAGAAAGCACAGAAAAAGATTGCACATGATGATAAACCAGTGGCACTTTCGCGTAGATAGTACAAAGCACACCCTGCACTAATGCAAACGCCAAACAAAGCAATTTCTATCATCCTTCAGGCATATTCATCACAGCTTTTTTTTGCACCCAGAATTAGCTTAGGGAGTAACAAAAGAGATTAAAGCAAAAAGATTAAATGAATAGTAAACACTGCTGGAACTGAAGTTGGGATATCAACATTGTCATTTTTGCAAACTTCTCCAGTGCTATAAATCTTCACACATTATGCTCAGAGATTTTTCCTTTTGCAGTGCCTTGATGAAAGGTAGCAGCACTTTACAGATATTATAAGTTGTGTAAAATAATTGCTAGTCTTGGGAATTCTCTTCTCTCTGAATGACATCTACAATCTATGAAATTTAATTTAAAATACATATATCATAATTGCTGTGCCTAATTTTCTCCAACACTTTGCTTTCACATCTAAACCATCTCATTTCTTTTTTTCTTACACAATGGCTCTCTGCTGGCTGGTACAAACTATTATGTCTATGTCAAAAGTAGCTGGTACAATGTCAAAGCTTTTTTCCTCTGCTAACCCAAGCCACAGGCAATTTAATGCAATACAATTGGGAGTTCATAATCCCTAACACAGAGCACTGTACGCATTAAGCTACTGACCAGAAGTCTCTTCAGAGATATTCAACTTGTATAATCCTGAAGATAGCTGAAACTTGAAGGCTTTAAACCCATTTCCTAGCAGACCAGATATCCCTCTTGAAGCATGTTTACCAATGGTTTTTTTCCATCTGTTACTCATAACAATGTAGACCACATTTTAGAACCCTATAAATGAAAATGGTTTTTAAAAAAGCATGTGTTTTTGCATAAGCACATATCTACATTGCCAGGATAAGCGTGTCTTGGAGAAACCACGTGATATTAGCTCTTCTCTTTTTCCATTCAAGGACTACTGTATGCAGAAATAGAGATTGTGATGTTGCTGAACAGCATAGATAAAATACATCTGAAAGTTCCACACTAGAAATCCATATCTTTCCTTGTTCTACACCCAGAAACCTTCCTAGCAGCACTAAATGTAATCCATTTTATTAGATTGCTATGAAATCTCCTGCCATGTGTGAGAATCCATGATAATCCTCATTGATCTAACAAATCCATGAATGCAAAATAGGTGGAGATCACACTAATATCCTTCTCCTTGTATTGACTTGGTGAGAACTTTGTCATTGGTTCTTACCTTAGCGTTTGGACAGGATGATTTCAGTAGTACCATCATTACTGTAGGGCAGCAACAGACCCACGGCTTTGTGGTTTTGGGCTTTATACCTCTGTCCTAGCACAGGTGAGGCGAGGGAGTCTGGACGAGGATGCAGGAGGCCAGGTGTTTGCTCCTGGGTCCCTCAGTGGTCACTGGGGCAATCTTGGGTATCTCACCCTCCTCCTCCAGACTTTTATTTTCCCCTGTGTAAAACAAGAATCACAATACTGACCTCCTCTGTGTTTTGTGTTGAAATCCATTGATGCAGTTACTGCTACTCTCAGAACCTCTTTAAAGCTGAAACTATTTTCTAATGTAGCTCATCTTTAAAAGACTTCTTTTAAATAAAAGAATCTTTCCTTTTTATTTTTTAACAGTCCATTGAAATTTGTATTTTATCAGTTCCTTCAGCTTAAATTGTCAGAGGTATTGTCTCTCTTTCTCAGCAATTCTTAAAGTGGTAAAAATATCGGGTTAAGTATTACAAAGTAACTAATTAGGCCTCCAATTGCGATTAAAATTGGTTTTTTAAACAGCTATCTACTGAAATGAGAACCTTTTGATCCTGTGGTGGGGCATGAAATATCTCACTGTTCAAAATACAAGATCAGTTTACTCTTACATTAAAAGGCTCTATTTATATATAAACTATTTCTAACTAAACATTACAAAGGAGTCTGTATTATCACAAGCAATTATGTAAGAAATAATCAAAAGACTTTTCCCCTTCAAAATGGAATTTGAGCCCAGCTATAAGCAAAACACTTCCCCACTTTGTTTTTGTTACATTAGTAAAGACTTGTTCAGAAGCCACCTTCAGTAAGATCTGTAGAATACCTTGTATATATTTAAAAGAAAAGTTATTTTCTTGAGGAAAAAAAGCTCTGGGAGATGTCCTAATTAAGAATATCCTCTCAAAACTTAGCAAGGAGGAGGAGGTCTCCTCTTCTTTAAAAAGATACTGCTCTTGCTTGATTGCTGCTGCTTTCTTCTCCTTTTTCTTTTTAAACCCAAATGGCTGCTTTAATTGCAGTCTGCAGCAGCTTCTCCCCAAATTGAAGGTTATTGTCAAGTACTCTCAGCAAGACAACGCTAAAGCAAACTGCAAGGTATAAAAATACATCCTGAAGTTTAAGCAGTTGAGACCTGGAGGCAATAAGCCCAGTTTTACGGTGAAGAAAAATCAGCATCATTCTCATTAGCGCTCATTGTGCCTGCCACTTTCTGAATGGAGCCGGTAATTGCCCAGGAGTCTATATAATTAGTTGTAACCCCTTCTTTAATAAGACAAGGAATCAAAAGAACGTGAACTATCATCTTCTCTAGGTCTTAGGCATGCAAGGAGCCTCTAAACACACTAGAAAGAAGGACACTTTTGTGTCCTTGACTAAATCACCATGATAAAGAACAGTAACGTCATTAGCAGCCAGGTTTTCCCTGGCGTGTCTCTCTCTGCACAAACCTAGTGGTGAGCAACCCAGGCAGCCAGCAGGGAGAAGGAAGCATGCCTGATAGTTTCTGGGAGGCAGCAGGGCAAACCCTACCTGCAGCTGGGGTTACGGGGCGCTGCAGGCAGGTTTTCATTCCCAGGGCACAGGGAACACTGAAGGACGCGGAGCTGCCGCTTCCCTTCTCGTTGCGGTGCTGGCAGGCGCCAGCTGCCCTCCTCCTGGTCTCTCTGTTTCCAGCGTATTCCTCTGGTTGGTTTGTTGTATTTTTGACCGTAAGTCTGAAAAGACTCCAACCAACAGTTCCTGCCCATGAGGAAGAGGGACCCAGCTGCGGAGGTGAAAGGGGATTAAAAAGGCAGAAAGGAGAGGGAGCATTCCCTGCACCCTTCTTATTGCAGCTGTGCTGTGTGCAGGAAACAATTTCTCATCCATCTAGAGACACCCCCAAGGAGAAGCGTAACCATGTAGCTGAGACTTGGATGCTTTTGCCTGCAGCAGTAGATGCATATTTTAAGGACTCCTATCCATACACAGATCCGGTATGACTGTTTAACTTGTGAAATCTGAACACAGCATAAGGTGATATGACTTAAAGCAGAGTCGTGGCTCTAAGTAAGAGAGAAGAATGATTGCAGTGCAGTAGATAACAGCACAAGAAGCTCTGTACAACATAGCTTTCAGTCAGATTAAAGCTATGTTGGATTCCAGATTCGTATGATCTTCTACTAGTTACATTAATTTTTGGAAGCTGGTATTAACGGAGCCTTTAGAACAGAAGAATGTAACTCCTGAGTCATGCGTACTGATAACATGCACCAATTACTTGATCTCCTTCTGCAGTTAGCTCCAAAAAGATTCCTGTGGTTATAAGATAGGATAATTATACCTATTTTAGAGGAACAAAGACATTATTTTCCATTATTATAAATGAAGTCAGAAGAGTTCACTGTAACACTTTCCTAGAAATAGGGATTACTTTTCTCTTCCTCACCCCTGGTTATAAATGCTAATTCTAATCATGCATCAATCTAAAGTTAACTTCAATGAACTTAGTCTAGATGTACAGTAGTGTAAAGGAAATCTGCTTATACCTGAGGATTATAACACTGATGGGTTTTCTTGGCAATCTGAGATCTCCCCATGTAGCTTTGTCCCTGGACAAGGCAACAGCCATTATACTCTTTGCCTATTGGACATGCCAGGTTTCAGGCTTAGATATTTTTATGGCCATGAATCTGATTCCCCTCGGTTTGACCAAGAAAGTTGGGAAATGCTCAAGTTAATATGAACTAATATGTTCTGGGAAGGTACATGCACTTCAGTTTATTTATGCTGAGCAGAAGCTCTGCAACTTTATATATGAGCATGTATCATGCTCAGATTGTATATCTATAGGGTCCTTGGAATTATGAAATCAAGAGAAAAATATCCAAAAGGAGGAAATGAGTTTTCTCCCCCATGCTCTTTGGTCCTGTCTCACTTGCTTCTGAAACCTCACCACTGCTTCCCATCAAGCCAAATCGTGGCTGTGCCTCTTTGCTTCTCTGTAATGGACACCAGCTAAAGTCAGAGAGCAGAGCGATAAGGGGCTGGAATATGCTTGTTTGAACTCTCTAGCAATTCGGACAAAAAAGCAAGCAAAAAGGAGGCAAAACCATACACTGGGGAAAGCCTGGCACGCCATACATTTAGGAAGTCCATATGGAAAAAGACATGAAAATTAAAGTTGGGTGCAGATTAAACTTTTGGTCTTCGAAGACTTTGGGATCAACATCTAAAAGCTACCCTGTCCCAGAAATCTAAAGGAGGAAACCGCATCAGATCAGCTAAAAAATCCTGACTGCTCATTTTAAGATAAAGATTTTTATGCCTTTTACTTCTGTTTTAACTATTAAATTTACTTTTAAAAAGTGAAGTTACAAAACTAAAAAGAAATGCTTTGATGATTTCAAACTTTTCGGGAAATTTAAACTGTCTATCTCTCTGAATCTGTGCTTTCCACAGAACAGTTAGATGAATTGCCACCTCCAAGAGAATTGTGTAAGCAAACCAGATCTTCCCTGGGTTTTCTAAGAACCCTGGTGTTTTTAACAACAAATCCTGCCTGAGATATCCAGCTTTCCAGGACTTTCTGATTGAACTTGTATTAAGGTAAAATTTGAGGAACTAATCAGTTTTACCCAAGTCATCTATTTAATTGTCAGGGTAACGCTCTGTTACATAAACGTAGTCTGTTGCTAGTCATAGTACTATTAAATAGACCGGGAGGAGAAATGACATCATTGCTGGTCCCAAATGCCTCCGGAGAGCAGTTAAAAAAGAAACAATTTCTAGTTGGGAATAAGGATAGAGCAAAGGAAGCTTCACAGAGCTTTGCAGTGAGGCTGGTACTGCGTTTTGCAGTCAGCAGAGCAGAAGTGAGGATGGATTTGTACTGCAGAGCGTGCCAGGGACAGCACTGGATGCACACAGAGCTAATGGGGAACATGCTCAGAAATGAGCTTGCACCACAACAAAGAAATTAATCAGAATGTGTTGGCATGAGTCTGAAAATGATTTCTCTGGGTCTGTATTGACTGCAGTTATATTTGGCTCCGAGTCTCAGCAGCATTTATAGCTCTCAAAATACTGTAATATCAACATTATTTCATTGGGCCAACCTACCAGTGGATTTAAGATCCATGAGAAGAGAGTGTATTTATCTTTGGAAAAGACTCGAGATCAAAGCAGCAGCAGTTTGCCAGTGCAGGCTTCGATGCTGCGTGCTTAAGAAAGCCTGCAAAGCCAGCAGGGCAAAACCAGCCTAAGAACACGACTGAGCGAGGGCTCAGGGCTCCCTCTGTAATCCCTCCTCAGGGTTGGGGTACGCTGCAGGTTAGTGCAGTGCCACAGCTGGGACTCACTAGTGATTACACTCTGAAAATACTTAATCTCTCAGACACACGCATCGTTTCTTCTCCTTGAACCCAGCTTGAGCACAGGATGGGCCAAACAGCAATGAGAGACAGCAATGAGAGAGCCTGCAATCAGATTTTCATCTGTCCCTTAGGATGAAAGAGGAATATGTGAGTCATTTTCTTGTACAATGGAGAAGCCTGAATCCCACTGCATCTGGTTAATACCAAGTACTGTCTAAACAGTATTCCACCGTAATTTGTCACAGACTAAAACACGACCATGAATGTTTCCTGGAGTACTTTTTTCATGGGTTTTGAAGTCAGCAAGAAAATGCTGTTCTTTCAGTGTAATTTCAGTTACAGAACTCTTCTACTAATGGTAGATGAGTATGATAATGCTGATGAGACTCTTTTACTAATGGCACTTCTAATGGTAGAAGAGTACTAATTTGCCTAGTAACAAACCAATTCCATCAATAAATGATAAATGACTGTCATTTCTGCACCTATACATTGAACAACAGAATACTGAAGCACAGTGAAATGCGGGGTTGAGTTTATTGCCTTTTCTCTTTTCAGAATCATGTTTTGAGTCTTTTTACACTAATGTTTCATAAGCTGCTATTGTAGCAATAAAAACGAAGCAAGGGAAACATTCAGGAGTTACGCCTGACGTTTTACAAATGATACAAATTGTTCTGTCTGAAATGCATATGGTCTGGTGGGAGGGAAGGAGTCTTTTCTTCTTTCCTTTTCTTCTTTTCCTTTCTTTTCTTTTCTTTCCTTTCCTTTTCTTTTCTTTTCTTGTCTTTTATTTTCTTTTCTGTCTTTTATTTTCTTTTCCTTTTTTTCTTTTTTTTTTCTTTTCTTCTTTTCTTTTTTCTTTTATTTTCTCTTTTCCCTTCCCTTTCTCTTAATATTTTTTATTTTTTTTTTACACCAGTATGGAGATTTTTGCTGTGTGAAGCAGCTTTCACTTTTAATCAGCCTGTTTCACATTCATAAAGATCCCTCAGCCCCTGCCACCTGACGACTGGTTGGTGTATTAACGGTTAGCTAAGCAGTGTTCCATCACACTCCGTTTGGGTTGCTTTAGAATGATTCCCAGTTCAAGTAAATGTTAGTCTGAACAGACGAGCAGGTAAGTTGTTCCTGTTTCTCCTGAACCAGATATGATAGAGAGGAAGTTCTGCCAAGAAACTGATAACTACCTACCTCGAAAAGAAAGTGGAAACAATCACCTTGCTGAACATGGCACATACCTCCTGCTGGAAACTAATTCTACTTGTGGACCACAAAAACACGGGTGGAACAGACGAGAAGACCCAGTGCAAAGCCTACACGAGATGGTTCTTCACCCTACATCAGGCTACTAGCGTCTGAAGGGGCTCACCAGTGATGGGACCACCCTGGGCACCCCCTGCTGCCCACCTCCCCGAGATCAGCGCAGGCAGGTTTCACTGCTTAGACTCGGTCACATAAGCTGGACCGGCAGGTATGGAGCTGGCGCTGATGTGATCAGGCGTGTTGGACCAGGCAAGGAGCTGCACCAACAGGTCTCCACTGCTTCAAAGGCCAGCTTGGGAGCATCACCTGGCAGTGACTCCATACAATGGAAGGCGGGATGTTTATCCATTTCAGGAGAGGGAATGCAAGGCAGTGGTGTATAGAGAAGCACCTGAGCTCCCTTGGGCTCTCTAGCCCTGGCCTGGTGGTGGCCCCATGCTGCTGCTTCCCTACCTGCTCCACAGCGCTCGTGGGATCTTCTTGGCTCTGGCAGGGGGTTTCTCCACTTGGTCCTCTCTCTGAGGATGCTGTGTAAGTTCAGGAGCACCTTTGGCCTCAGCTGCCTCCTCCTGCCTGCTCGGTGTCTGCATTAATTCACCCTGTAGGAGCCAGCACAGGGCAGGAAAAGCCGGTGTTGCCTTGGGGCTAATAAACCTGCTGACCTGTATGTGGATGTTCACACACTGCATTCCCACGCACATCCCACAGTATTAATGTCTGAGGGAGTGTACCTGCAGAGTCATGGACTTCTATTCATCTTAACTTACAGGGAATAAATGTGTCATAAGCTGGCTGCATTTCATATTTAGAAAGAGACTCAAGCTCTTAGAACAGTCCTGAATGACAGAACGTATTCCCAGGAAGCCATCCCTCCCAGCAGCCGTGGTCCAGGAGGTGGGTGCTTGCAGACGTGCTGCCTACCTGGAATGCTGCTGCACTCCAGCAGCTGCTAGAACTCGACACAGTGACCAGGCTGCAGCCCCAGCCATGCTGCACACAACAAGCTATTGCTGGTCTTAATTGCACAACAGAGTTAGGCAAACACCCTCAAATAGAAGAACCCCACTTCAATAGCCTTACATAAGTTCAAACTAATGACACATGGATTAAAGTCCACATCCTAAGGGAGTGGCCACAATGTGCTGGCCTGCTTCCTACCTTAATTCTACCCTAGTATATGCACAGTGTCCTCGGACCGGCTGTTTTGGTACAGGTGACCTTTCTCTGAATCTGAAAAGTTTCTCAGCCATATTAAGAATGAGCTATTTGTGTTTCTTTTCGAAGGCTTTGTTCCCATTGTCACCTCTCACTTGTCATTAAAAGCTCAGCTCTCGCTCTAGCCAGCCTGGGCTGCCACTGCTGCTGCCCACCGTGGAGCGGGATGTTCACACAAGGTGTTCTGCAATCCCACCTGGACTGCCTGTGACAGGAATAAAAACCCACACAAAGCCTTTCTCCTCCACATCCATTCTTAAAAACCTTTTGTACCTTGAAGCATTCAAAACTTCAGTTGTTAGGAGCCAAAATCAAATACTGTTATCGCTTCTGCTGCCTCTTTGTCTAGGCGTGTTGCTGGAGGTTGGTACGTAGTGCTGCGGTGACAGGCAGCATGTTGTTCTGTTTGTCCATTTCACGTTCAACAGCCCTTCACTCCCTAATTAGGATGTCTAAGTAAAGAACAAAACAGGTTTAATTGAGACGGTGGTTTTGCCGTGTAAGGAATGATGCCCGCAACCTGTTGCAATGGGAACGCAGGAGCCATGGAATACTTTGACCATGGTGTTACCTAAGTTGAGGCAACTTCCTTCTAAAGGAGTAGATTAGGAGTGTGGGGAACATCAGGCTTAAACCAGATTGACACTACTTGGCAACTTCTAGTTGTTGTCCATGTGATCTATAAAAGTCACAGAGCAAAACAGAATCAGCAGGGTAAGAGCCTGGTCCTGGGAATGCAAGTTGGCAAATTGGGAGCTTAGGAAACGCAGGAGGGAATAAATCAGCAAGATTAATTTTCCTGCTCACTGTTGTGCTGCATGGCAGTCCTGAGAAGGGTGATGATAACACTCCCTTGCACCCCTGTCGCCCTTTGGTTCTGAAAGCACTCGGTTTTCTGAATATACATTCCTCATTTCTGACATCTGATGGCTTTGACTAATCGTTGAAGAGATGGGGAATCGATATTCAAGGTTGTTCGTGTTGTTAACTGGTCATAAGGAAACAGTACGTGTTAAAAATAATGTTTTCAAGTCTTGGGATTGTCTTGTCTGTATGCAAAAAGAGCTACTTGGATCCCTACAAGGATCAGGAACAGTGCAATGTTTTTTCTTGCTTGTTGCAAAACAGGTTTTTAGCAGGTGTGAGGAAGTCCTTTCTCTCAAGTAACACCTTTACTTTCTGCACGGTATACGTTAATATTAAGTGCTCCACATTTGTGGTCTTACCCTTAAAGAACAATTATTTACTACTTTTTTAAAAATCACAATGTGCTTTTCCCATCTCAGCCACTTGTTCCTGGCTCATTTAGTTACTATTGACCAACACACAAAATATTAAAGACAAAGACACCGTCTCTGGGTTTGGAAATCCTTGAAGCACAAACTGCTGGAGAGCATTCAGGGGAAAAATCATGAAGAATTTATATAGTTCTTATACTCTTCTATTCACAACTGATATTGGGTTATTGCTAATGACAGCTTGCTGGGCTGGATGAATTTCTGATGTGTCCTAAAATGGCTGTTCTTAAATTCATCATCCCACCATGGCAAAAGGGAAAGACTTACCCTTTTTCAAAGCAGGCTTCATGTGAATGAGCTGGCAGCATGAGCCAAAAAGCACCATAATATCAATTTAGGAACGGATTCTGCTGCCTTTCCTTCAAGCGAAGGGAACCACACACTTGAAGTACTGCTATGGAAATCAGTGTGACTACCCAAGGCGGGAGTCTCCGCCCCATGCAAATAAGAATGTCCCTGAATAATTTTGTTCATTAATTTCACATGTTAAAAAAGTAATTAAGAAAATCATTTCAAGAACAACTTCATCCAGTCCTCTTGTGGGAAACCTCCAAAGAAGATGAGCAGACTCAATTAACTATGGTGTTACCAGGGCAAACATTCCAACAGAGCCAGGAGGCACTTCAGCCTCATCCCTGCTTTGCCATGATGCACCCACCAATAACCTCGAGGTTTGTTCTAGTAATAAAGTGTTTAGATGTGGCAATTAGATATTATGGAAAAACTCTTCCCTGTGAGGGTGCTGAGGCACTGACACAGGGTGCCCAGAGAAGCTGTGGCTGCCCCATCCCTGGCAGTGTTCAAGGCCAGGTTGGACACAGGGGCTTGGAGCAACCTGCTCTAGTGGAAGGTGTCCCTGCCCGTGGCAGGGGGTTGGAACTGGATATACTTTAAGGTCCCTTCCAGACCAAATCAGTCTGTGACTCGATTCTATGAATGAATGAATTGCATTTTGAAGACTTCTGAGATGACACGAACCTTTCCACCCTCCCTCATGTTTTCTCTCACACAACCAAATTGTGTATGTCGATGGTTGTGGAGCTTTTCTGCCTTTCAGAGAAGTGTAACTGGAAAGATACATATCCAGCTTCTGAAAAATTTCCATGCTTTGAACATCACGCCTGCAAAAACATCTTGTCTCTCAACACCATGCATACCATCAAACGACAGCCTTCAGCAACAGACAGCCCCATTGTCAAAAAGCTGACAGCTAACCGAGGCACGAGGAAGATGTTGAATGCTACCAGAGACAGAAACATTCAAGCTGCTTTATCTTCCATTCAATTCAGAGCATTACATTCAGAGAAAACTGGCACCAGAAGATGAAGGCTGGGATGCGTGCTCAGTACCGCTTCTTGCAGAGTTTGACAAACTCTGGAGTCTCTCCATAGCTGTCAGTCAGGTTCCTCGATAAGCCTATTTATTTATCTATTGTTTTCAAAGGGAGCTTCTGAAAGTGCTCTGGTTGCAGTAGCAAAAATGAGCATGACCAGCTCTACCACGTGCCTGGCCAGTCGAGCCGACGCTGGCCACAGGCAGGTAGTCCTCTGCCCACCCATACAGATGTCCTAGCCGAGGGGCCTCTAGAGCGGAGCCGGCTCGGCTCTGCCAGCTCAGGCTTGAACGGCTGCCCAAAGAGCTGGAGCTGGCGGCTCGCAGCTGCGTGGATGGCCTCCAGCGAGCCCTGCTGCAAGTGCAGAAAGAGCAACTAAAAAAAGCAGGGGATGAGTTCATGCCAGACAACGGGTTATTCAAGGCGGGACAATTGCCAAATGCTGGGAGAGACCCAGGGGCTTTTCCTGCCTTTGTTTTTGGCCTGTTAAGTGACTGACAGGGAAAACATTTACTTAACTCCATATTCTGCTTGTCTTTTCTGTAAAGTGGTTTTTGTTTTGGTTTTTTTTTCCCCAATTTACTGGTAAAAAGTAACACCTTTGATAAGAGCAATATATAAATCAGAAATATAACTATTACAGTATTATTATTATTAAAACAATCTCGAGCACTGTGCATTGCATTTTGTCCAGATACACTCCTGAATAAGACTGGATTGTTTTGTACTTTGGGAAAATACAATGATAAACTGAATAGCCATTATAATGGGAGAAGAATAGATCACAATAAAGGTCCACTCTGACTTTATCATCTATGAATAAAGCCTTGAATTTTAAACAGTCTCCCTATGAGGTTGCTTAATGTTTGCCAAGACATAGCAAGTACCCAACAGCTGTGCTCACAGCCTTAACTCATCATGGGAAGAAGAGCATTCTATTACTTACCTGATTTTATTTGTTTAATTATCTATTTCCCTTTAGGAAATGCAGACCGAAAACAAGTTACATGAAATAAATTAAAGGGAAAAAAACCCCAAGCTTGACCTGAAACCACAGCAGCTTATTCTGTTTTATCCCCCAAACTCTCCTCTTTGGAGTTTTTGTATTTTCAGAGTATCAGCTTCACCAAGAAATATCTGATGTCATCAGGAACCGGGAGTACAGCTCTGGCAATGCACATTATCATCACCATTCCAGCAGTCAAAAATGGAGTATCTTTGACATGGTCAAATGAAATATTATGACTACCCACTTTAACTTCTCCTAGTTTGGCCTTTCCATTACACCCTTCAGCTGCTAATCTGACCACACTTTTCTGTGCACTTCCTTCTCTTTTGGGAATACTGTCTTTGCATTCAGAAAACAAAACAAAACCATACCAGCCTATGTAGGGGTGCTGTTCCCCAGCACGAAGTGTTTATGATTTGTCCTAGGTCTGTAATGAACTTCATTAGAAGTACAAGCATATTCTTAAATCAAATCACATTCCAACTGCCCGGCTTTGACTGGAGAAACTGCAATAGGTGCCTGGGACAGCTTTCCAACTTCTTGCATTTTTATTTGCTCCCAAATCAACTTGGGAACCCAAAACTTCTAGCCTTAAACCCATTAGCTTATTTAGCTTATTTAGCTGAAACTGGAGTTGCGAGTTTTGGGGTTTTTGATTTGCAAATGCCTACAAGCCCTTATGAATTCAAATTGTCTGATAATAGGTTAGCTTTTTTTTTGGTTACCTTTTTATGACTGCAGACCACAGCTGGAAAACCACTGCTACAGGAGCAGCAGCTTGCCCGCATTATGCGAGTCAGACTTGTCTACTCTGCAAAGTGCCATCATTTAAAAAACCAAAATAATAGTAAAATTTAGGAATGGAATCAGACTGGGATGAGGGTTTCTGGAATCTGGCCTATTTAACCCAGGCCAACAGCAAGCAAAACAGTTCTGTAGCAGACTTCACATGCAAAAAGAACAATCCTGAACACAGTTGTACACTTGAAAGCTGAAGATGTCAGTCGCCCCAGACAGGCTAGTCAACTGAGCTGCACACTGCTTCTTTGTAAATACATTTGCTTCAAAACATTTCTCAAGAAGAATCTATTTCTGCCCCCAGAAACAGCAGACTGTGTTCTGAATAAAGTCCTTCAGCAAAGATGGGCTCTTACTTGAAATGCACATCCATGCAATACACCTAGAGGCACTGGATAGGGATCCAGTGCCCTTCTGCCAGTGCCTGTTAGTGATTCAGACATAAACCCTGAATTAGTGCTTCAACTGAAAGAAACCATTAAACCAGAGATGACTGCTTCAAACCTTCCAGATTGGAAGTAGCAGCAATTATTTTTCTGATTAGCTCTATCTGGCATGGCTGTCCCCTGAACCATCCTCCCAGTTTTTCAAGGATACACGAGAGCAACGGCAGAAAGCTGCTGTAGCTCTGGCAGTCCCCTATGCAAACACTGGAGCAAGCCCCGAAAAGCAATTTTAGGCAGACTGGAGAGTCCAAGATGAACTAATGAGGCACAGAGTTGAAAAAAAAAAGGCCCAAACCAAACCATGAAATCCTTTACTTTGTTCTTAGTTCATCAAAAATGTTACAGGAAGCAAATTAAATTCCTGCAGACACAAGATTTTACCAGAAGTCCATCGGAAGTTACTTCTCTAGCTTAAAATCTACCTGTAATTGTACTTCTGTGACTTGGCTGGTCTGATACAAACCTGCAAGAATAGAGTTGAGAACAGTAGGTCTTCCTGGGACACCAGCAAATTAGATTTGTTTATATATTACCTATATATAAATTTGGAGACTTTAATAAAATGATTTGCCAAGTAGATTTCTCAGTCCCATACCCTCTTTCTGTGACTCTTTGTAGCACAAAATGATTAGGATTTAGATCAATGCCAAATTCTCACTGCTGTCTCTCAAAGGGCCTCCAACTGAAAAGCTTTAAGTTCACTGTGCCAACATTGGAAAATACATACAATACACAAGCCAAACTGTTCTAAAGTTCCCACAGAAGATGTGAAGTGCTATTCAGTATGACTGTTTACATTCCATAGAATAAGAGATTAAAAACAGGTGCTGAATAATTTTATTTAAATATTATTACAGTAATCATCTGAAGAAAATGTGTCTCTGGAACGTAATATAACTTACTCAAAGATTAATTCAGTGAAAATGATTCTTTCCCTCAGTGAAAAGTAGCCATTGAACTAACGCATCCTGTACTTTGTTATTTCAGCCACAAAGAACTTAACAAGAGGGTCAATAATTATAGTGAGAAACCACAGAAATACACAGAAAACAAGCCAAAAGGTACCAACAATTTGTTTTTCTCCCAATCTAGAAATCAGTCGATCCGTGAGCACCAACCGCTGGAAGCAGCGTGACCTGGACTACATGGAGGTAAACTTGAACCATGATGCGCAGAAGGGACAACCAAACTCTTCCTTCACGCTCAGCCACTCTGCAGAGAAATGAGAATGGGTGTACCATTTAAAGCACAAGTAAGACAAGACTACAGAGGCAAATGGGATTACTGCAACAACTGGAAAACTTCTCTTTCCTCCTTTTTTCAATAGCAAGTTCAAAGAAAATGAGTAGTCGCCATCAGTAAGTGAGATTTTGCTTAAATTGGAAATACTACGGAGAAACACTGATTAAAGAGATAATTAACAAATATCATCTGAAAGGTAAAGAACTTAGCAGCAACTGAAATACTGAATTTATTTGTCCTCCTGGTATACACAGTATATAAGGATCATTTTAATCAAAAGAAGATGCAGTGAATTTTCTCTTGCAAATGTTCAGGATTGACTCACATTACTATGAAAAAGATAGTTGAGTAATAAGAGGGTCATACAATCATAGAATGGTTTGGGTTGGAAAGAATCTTAAAGCTCATCTAATTCCAACCTCCTACCATGGGCAGGGACATCTTCCACTAGACCAGGTTGCTCCAAGCCTGGGTCACAGGAATTTATGTCAGGGTCTGAGGTTTGCTAGCCTAGACTGCCTACTGGATACATACATCATCTTTCATTAAGTACCACACCAATGGTAATCAACCTTTACACTTAACAACCTTCTCCTGAGACGTCCCAGGAAACAAGGTAGTAAAATTAAAACAGTTGTCTGCTGAAAAGCAAATATATTTATTATGCACTTTCATATACACAGGGATTTTTGCTTAATATAATACAAGGAATAAAATAAAAATTTTACAATGTGAAATTCATTCAATGTACATTAAAGGCTATTTACAACCCACTCCAGGAAAAACAGTCTATCTGCAAACCAAGTTAACTGAGGAGTTCAGATGGGGAATATTAAGCATAACAGACATTTGCATAGCAGAGTAACTGATGAGGGAAAACACCTTTTGATTTTTAAATAAATGGCAATGTTTTCAATACTGATCACAGAGAAGACAAAAATGCATCAATGTGCCTCTGTATCTCTCAACGCATTTCTCCTCTGAAGAGCTTTTCCATCTGCATACAGTATTGATATCCGTGTCCAAAACCAGTCCTTTTCCCTACTTCTCCCATCGAGAATTTCAGATGTCTTGCGCAGATGACCTTGGAAGGACCAGTGAAATGGAATGAAGAGAAACACGCTTTACATTTTAGTCAGGTTGTTTAGGCTGTGAGAACGGCGACGTCGCCAGAGGAAACCATGCTGAGTCACGGCTATGCAACTCCATTCCCCTCCCCTCGATTGTACAAATGTGAAAGAGCAGAACAGAGCAAACAGCTGGGGGAACAGCAAATTTCTTTGTATGCAACCTCCTCACAAACGATGAGATCAAAAAATCACACGCAACAGCAACGTGGAATTACACAGACCTTCTGAGGAAGTAGGTGCTTTAAAGCAGTTAATGCTCTGCTCCAAAATTTATTCAAAATCTTTAAGAACTGTCATTCTGAAAACATTTTCAACAGGTCTGATTTCTGCTGATTTGGATACGAGGTTTCTCCAACAAGTGTTTCAAATGTAAATATTATTCACACAAACCCCATCAGGCTATCTATAAGTTGCGGCCCCTTGTGAAACTGGCCATAATTTTACGTCCTTTGTCCACAAGGTGCAATTAATAACAATGCAATAAAATTAAATAAATATAACCTCAATGACAGTAAAGGTCAGTAGAAAAATGCCGGCATTCAGGGATCCCCTTCTACATAACAAAACATACATCTAAAACTAAGAAAAGTTGTGTTCTTGCACAGTATTGCGAATGTACTATACTTGAGGTTCAGAACAAGTTTGCTGAGAACGTTTTGGTACTTTCTCTTTACCGAGCCACCAACCCTCTCAAGGCCATTCTGCCATTCTCCTGTTATTTTCATTTTATAATTGTCCCACGGGGACAAGAAATTCAACACATGAAACATTCAGAATAATCAATATTGCCGTGTGTCAACTTTTAACATCTAATTTTACTAGAGGCTGAATGCCTGACTATAAAAGATTTTTTTTTACATTTAGTAAGAAGCAAATAAGAAAGGAGGTGCAAGATATTAAAGAAAATAATGTTCTGATGGTTGATAATCATAGCAACACGACATGGAGCCCTTCAGTGCTTCAGAAGATGCACTACATATACATCTGGGGCCGTTTATTGAAGTTTAAGTAAGGATAGCCATATATCTAATTAATCCTCTATGAAAAATAACCTCAGCTTTTTATCATATTATTTCTGGAATGATCAGAATTTGAGTATGAAAAAGATGAAACCCAAGCCTTTAGAAGAAATACTCACGTACAAAAATAGGCATATTTTCTAAAGAGCAAGGCTGTGTAATGGTGAAGAGTAGAATATAGCTTGTATTTGTAGAAGAAAATAACCCACTTGTTTCATTTTACCACTCACAGAGCTGTGCAAGCAAGATGTGCACATTCAAAGGAAAAATTCATACTGTTCCCTTTCACAACAATGGCCTTGATTTTGCTCTCTTTCATACAGGCAAAATTATTCTGCTGTAAGACTGGGGAACCAGCTTTCCATTATCCATAGATGGACTATCCAGACCACTGATAACCATGCTCCAGGTACAGATACACTCACGCTGGCTCTACCTAACCCATCTGAAGCAGTAACCACATTCATACAAGTTTGTGCTTTAAAGGAGTTATTGTCTCAGGACAGGGCTAACTCAGTAATCTCTGTACTCCCCAGACAACACTATTACTAACTGTTTGGCTCTTCCACTGTACTCTCAATGCATATTCTCTCAGCCTCAATAACAAAGTGTCTGTATTTTCCATGGTTCATTTACTGACATTCTCAATACAATCCTTTACCTTGGAAAAAAGAAAGAGCTGTTTCTAAAGTATAAAGATATACATGAAAGCAGGATCAGACCTTTTACTTTAGCACCTAAAACATACCCATATTCGGTTACCTCACTACTGTAACAACAACAGAGGCAATTTAAGATCAAGTGTCCAAGAGTAAATTTGCCTATTGCTTTCAGTGGTCGCATCCATCCAGATTTGGAGCTGCAGAAACAGGTAGTGGATTTTGCCTCTTAAAAGTCCCAAACATACTGCAGATGGTTGCAGTCCGACTCCTACCACTGAACAGCGATTACACAGACAGAACACACAAGTACAGTATTTATAAAATACTGCTACAAGTCTTGTATTTCTGAAGAGAACTTTTTGAAAAACACAGGGAACTGACCATACGTTACAACAATGCAAATGTGACAAACTATTTGCTTATTTTCTTTAGCCACAGGAAAATAAATACAAAAAGCACTGCCTTTCCATACACAATTCACTGTGGCACATGCACCTCTACCAAGTGTTCTGGAATAGGAAATCAGAATTCCTTGTTCTTACCATTTCCAGCTGTTGTCAGAGAAATACAGCATATATCTTTCTGCAATTAAAAAAAAAAAAGTGCTCATTCTGTGTATTAAATACAAAGTACACAAAATAAATCTTTGAAGCACAGAGGGTTATACTGAGAAGGCAGCCTGAAAATGTAGGCACGTTACAGTAATTAAGGTAACTGTACTGTATAATCACATTCTTGAACTTCTAGGTGGACTAAAGCATTGTATGCTTTCATCCCAGCCAGCTGATCATTCGGAGCAGAAGCGCTTCTGTTCATAGCATTGTGGAATTGGCCTGAAAGTACAAAATAAAAACATTAAGGTTTGAAAGACTCTGTAATATGAACAGCGTTGTCAAAAAGACAGCTATAGCATTTCCAATTGAAGTTAAAACCACACAACAACACACCAGTAATGAAAAGTATTTCCTGCCTAACTCAAATCCCATGATTGATTCCCTGTGCTCTATCACCCAAAGTAGCTACAAGGTCCCCACAGCAGGAAAGCTTCCCGAATTGAGCTCGGAAGTGGCAGCCAGGGAAGGAAAGCCATCCTTCCAGTGCTCCAGTAGAGTAGCTCCGATATGACTCTCCGCAGGTGACTAATTTATTCACTGGTCAGGGAAATTACTGTTTCTGTGTTTGTGACTTGGCAATAAAGGAGGTAAATTATAGCCTGCACCAAGCAATTCATAATCCACACAAAGTTGTTTTAAATTTCCATGTTTAAAATGAAGTGGTGAAAACTCATTAGAGAAAAAGTAGAAGGAATCATTTAGTTATCCATCACCTCATATGCTTAGCCCCTTGCATAATCAAGTAACTGACAAAATTCAGTACTACTGAATTTTCAATAAAGCACTATTTGTTCCAGATACGGCAAAGCCCAACTCGAGTTTTAAAGTTATATGTGGGCTGTTCAGATTTTTTGGTTTTTACATGCTTTGTTTTTATTTTGAAATCAACAAGATGGAAAATTCATCATCACTTGTCTTTTGATGATAGGTCAGGTCAAAATCAATAGATCCTAGGTCAGAACCATATAATTTATTTACAGTACAGCGCAACATGAAAGTAAGCAATGAATATCAGGTGCAGGTACTTAAGAGTTAGGAAATAATATCCTAGATTATACATTTTAGTCTGGTTTATGGAGGCAGGAAAGAAAAACCAAACAAATTTAAATCCTGTTTAGACACGATGCAGAACTGTGGGAATCTGAAATCCTTTTGACTTTTATAAAAGATTTAGGGCCCATGCTCTCTCACTTGTTTACTACTTTCTCCTGTTCTGCTCCTGTTCTCCTGCCTCTTCACTTTTGCCTACCCCAGAGCTCATCTGACCCCTCCCCAATACTTGCATTTTACTAACATACAGATTCTAGTATATAGCTTTTTAAAATATTGTATTGTTTCAAACATTTTAATTTAACCAAAATGCCAACACCAAGGAAACATCTTACAGTCCTGCACAATATTCTAACACTGAATTCCCAGGAGATCTCAGCTACACCTAGAGAGATGCAGTCCATCAAAGTGAAAAGCAGGACATTTTGGGAAAAACCCTATGTGTTTTTGACAGCTGAAAACCTCTCATTTGTGGATTCTGCACCACCTGCAATTGTCCTAGAAACCTGCAGTCTGTGCTGACCTGCAGAACTGAGTCAGCCAGCAAGAACATTCTTGCTCTAAGGAGCAGCAGTCTGATCTGTCAAAAAAGCAGCATTTACACAAACAAAAAATACGTTGTCAAAAAAGCAGCAAATAAGCAATACGAGATGCGCATACATTTCAAAGATGCTGCTTCTTTGAAATTCAAATAGAAAATACATTAATTATTAACACATTCCAACAAAAAGATAAACCTCAAGAGGCAGAAAAATAGTTCTATTTTAGCTGACTCACTGACAGTTCGGGTCTGAAAAAGCTACACAAAATTCCCTTAAAATGCAGTATGGGAGAGAATGTGAGAAATCTAAATGAACTCCACTGATTAAGAACTACAGAATGGTCAGAAAATTAGTACCGTAACACAGATTCTAATCTTGCTCTGAAAACTGCCATCTCTTTTGTAGGAGGGTTACCCTCACAGTAACAGAAACATAAATCCAAAGCTATAGGTTAGTGTTTTAACTTTTTACATTTGTAGATAATTACGCTACCAAGATTTCACATTTAAAACCCAAACTCACATAAGTGGTTGCCTGTAACTCACAAGAATCTTCAGAAGCTTCCCGGAAATCCATTTTTGTAAATTTAATAATCACTGTATCTAAAAATAGTATGTATCAAAATTCCCAGCTGTCCTTCCATTTGAAAAGAAAATTCCTAATCAATGCTCCATGAAACTTGCTGGTTTATTCAGTCACGTATCAAAACCAGGGGGGTACTATTTAAGCACTCAGAATGCAACAGAAAATATGATGGTGATCCAATTCCTCTATGGTTAATGCTTGTAAACAACAGCAAAACAAGTATTTGCCAGGTGAAGATTTTAACATTCATGGTTTTCATTAAGAAAGCAATTCTGATATAAGCAACAATGAAACATAATTTTAGGTTACTTAAAACGCACACGATGAAATACATTTGCCCATGATGAAAGCATTTGCTTCCTTTGTGCTCGGACAGGTTACCTTTTATAATGGTGTTTCCTTCTTGTAGTTGAAACTTGGGTCGCTACCTTCAATCTGAAGTTTTAAGGCTTGCTTAAGGCTGAGTTCTGTCTCTGCAGGAGGATAGCCTTCCAGGACTTCCTGATGCCCTCTATCCTGCACTGTTCGTGGGACAGAAACCCTACCAAGAAAAACCTGATTGCTCTGAAGATGGTAATTTGGATTTGTCATAATTCCATTTCTCTTCTTCTGCTCTCCACTCTGTTGGTGAATTAGGAACTGCTGCTGAGATCGACCAACCTCTTGCTGAGCTGGAGGGACCAAAATTTTGCACTGTGGCTCTGTTGGCATTGATTTAAGTGGCACACTGGTCCCAGATTTGGCAATAGGTACTCGTTTATCAAACTGAGTCATTTCATACTCCAAGACTTTTGGTTGTGTTTGGTTACTTTGTTTTATTTTCTTTCCAGCTGATCCAGATTTACTGGAGTTGTCCGTTTTGCCCCCTTTGTTAGCTTTAGTTGACTTCAAACTAGGTTTTACTTGGCTCCATTCAAATTCACTACTTGGTGAATTATGATTTTGACTTAGGGAATGAGTTGTGGAAGAAGGCGAAACAATAGACTGTCTACTTCTGCTGCGTGGCAGGGAATGCTGCTGTATTTGCTCTGTGAACGACAGGCTGTGGAAACTATCGATGGGCACTGTCTGAGCAGTCGCAGTTGACGAGGTGGTGCGGAGAGAAGAATTCTTGGAACTTTTCAGGGAATTATTTGATAAAGATGACTTCTGACGGTCAACTGTAGAATCAGGTGACTCCGAAGGAGAACTGAAGGCATGAGCAGGCCCGTTAGATAAGCCACGCATACTAGGCTGCATATCTCCACCAGTGCTCCCTGAACTATTTGACTTCATTGTTAAGGACTGCATTTTAGAAGAGACGGACTGTAAGGGTTTTTGCTCCATTGTGTGGACTGGAGATGGAGTGCAACCGTTCAGAGTAGATGCACCATATTTTTCCAGTAATTTAATGATCTGAGAGTGTCCATTTTTAGCTGCGACACGCATTGCAGTGCGCCCAAATTGGTCAGCATGATTTGGATCAGCACCATGCTCCAGTAATATTTGGACGACATCAATGTGCCCTTCTTGGGCTGCAATGCAGAGTCCAGTAGCACCTTGATTACACGTATGGTCGACAAGAGCTCCATGCTCAATGAGAAGCTGTACTACCTTCACATGACCTTGCCATGCAGCAGACTGCAAAGCTGATCTCTTCTCATTATCTGCAGCATTCACGTCCGCATGGTATGTTATCAGCACCTGTACCATCTCAAAATGGCCCTGCCAGCAGGAAACGTGGAGAGCTGTTCTTCCTTCAGCATCGCTTGCTTCTACGTTTGCACCGTTTTCTAGAAAGTACTCAGCCATTGTAAGCTGGTTTTCTAATGCTAAGATATAAAGTGTTGGCCGGCCATCAGCATCTTTGTAGTTTACGTCTGCTCCGTGGCTGAGCAGCAGTTCAACTATATCTCTGTGACCTTCTAAAGCAGCAACCCGGAGAGCATTTCTCCCATCGTAGCCTCTCTGATCAATGTTGGATTTATTTTCCAGTAATATCTGCACACAATCATAGTGACCTTCTTGTGCAGCTAATATGAAAGGTATGCGGCCATCATTATCAATTTCATTTGTTCTAGCACCTTGTTCTATAAGAGCTTCACATATCAACCTGTGACCTTCAAAAGCTGCCATATGCAAAGGTGTCCAGCCTGCGTCATCTCTGTGATTCTCATCTAGTCCCCTGTCCAGCAGAGTCCGAACTACTTCAACATTGCCTTGTGCAGATGCTATGCTCAGAACAGTTCTCCCTTCACTATCAATGCTATCAACAGCTGCACCCCAAAATAAGAGAGTATTTACAACTGATGCGTGGCCCATAGAGGCTGCTGCCAGAAGTGGTGTACGACCATTGTTGTCTGTGTGATCGACATCAGCTCCTCCTTCTAGAAGTAGATCGACAACATCTACATGTCCTTCATAAGCAGCTACCAGCAGTGGAGTCATGCCATCTTTATCACAGTGGTCAACTTCAGCACCACGGTCAATTAGAAGGCTAACCACTGAGGCATGTCCCTTACTGGCTGGTACACAAAGGGCAGCGACAGACAGTGCAGTCCTTCCATCCACATCCTCGTGGTTTACCTCTGCACCATGATCCAGCAGGTGCTCCACAATCTCTTTATGCCCCATGTATGCGGCTGCAATCAAAGCTGTTCTGCCCTCATTATCGGCTTTATTAACTTCAGCACCATGTTGAAGCAGATTCAGCACAATATCTTCATGTCCTCCCCAAGCTGCTGCTCGCAGTGCTGTTCGGCTATCAGCATCTGCACAGTCCACTTTGACTCCAGCATAAAGGAGTGCAGAGACCACCTCCGTGTGCCCCCCCCACGCTGCAGATCGCAGTGCCGTCCAGCCATCGTGATCAGTGTGATTAACATTAGCCCCACAACCAATCAAGCAGTTGACGACTTTGGTATGTCCCTGCCGAGCAGCTAAGGTAAGTGCTGTCTGCCCATGAGTGTCTTCTATCTCTAAATCTGCACCCCGTGAAACCAGCAAGTTAACAACATCGAGATTGCCGCTGTACCCTGCATTGGCCAAGAGCGTTCTCCCATTGGAATCGCACTGGTTTACTGATGCTCCATTGTCTAACAAGGTGCGAATGGAATCTTCTCTCTCCAGAGCCTGCCGAACAATGCAAGATGTGCGGTCGTCTTCACTGTTGACGTGAGCACCAGCTTTTACCAACAGCTGTAATACTTCCTGTTCTTTTGGAATTAGGGTTGACAGCGAGTCTTTGACAGGTGTGCCATTCCATATCATCCATAACGCCAGCTCTGAAGTCTCCAACTGTAAATTGGAATTAATTAGATGCAAGGCAAACTCTTGAGCTTCTAATGGTGTTAGATCCTTTGCTCGGCAGGTGTAACTCATTGCCAGCATTCTGTGTCCCTCTGCTGCATTGCACAAGTATTTTTGTGTACAGTGCTTTACATCAAGCAACCATTCTGCAAAACTGTAATGAAACAAGATTTTTGTATTTCCAAGTCCGTCAACAAGGACTTTTGACAGGACATCCAATTTGCGTTGGAAGTCTTCCATCGTCAGCATCATGTTTTTGGTCCACACCGCATGATACAGTTCCGTTGTGGTTAATGGCCTACAGGCTGCCAGAATGACATTAAGAATAGGCTGGACCTTTGCAAATTGTTTTCTCACAAAAAGCCTCTGACAGAGCCAAAGGTAGAGGCCATTTAATGTCCCTGGAATATCACGGATCTCTCGTAACATAATAAAATTCTCCACAACTCCATCTAGGACACGTTCCAGATACAAAAAGCAGCCGCTGCTTTTGATGTGAAGCTGATTCAGCATTTCTGCAGTTTCTTTTGTGAGATGTTGCCTCAGTGCTTCTTCCTGATCTAAACGATGCAGAATATATTGCTGCACGTCTTTCACGATGTAAGCCTTTCGGAGATCATCCAGACTTATTTTTCGAAAACCTATTAAAAAGGAAAAGATACATTATTATTCTTTCTGATCTACTTTTGCTTACCTCAATGTTAAAATAAACAAATAAATGGCAGATATTTGTGAGTAGGGAACACCCACAATAATAATTTTTGTGTGTACACATGTTAAATGTAAATAAGAATAGCAAAGAACTTTGATAACAGATGCATTTTTATCATCATCTACTATAAGAAGCAATACATGCTACTAATGAAGAAAAGGTTAAAAATCACACTGAATCAGGCATTGTTCGCCTACCTTGGACAATACTAAACACCTAAGCAAAACCACCAGAACTGCAACTGAAGAAAGTAAGATTATGTTAATAAAGGAATATTCCCTTCTCCAATGTGGTTAACAATGGAATTCCAAATAATGGTCAGCTATTTAAATTTAGACAACTATTATAGTCATATAATTATAGAAGAGGTTATTCACACCTGGTGCATATGCATGATGAAATGTACATAAATCACTTTATCTTGACCACCTTAGTCATAGACGTAAGACAGATATAAGAAAGAAACACCCTCAAAAGTAGTTTTTCAGTATGCACTGAAAATTACCTAATTTTATCAAGTAAGGGCTGAGTTTTAGATGAACACCCCAGATCTTTGGTAAGTGACTCACTCTATAAGGAAACAGGTTTTCTCATAGTCATATGATCTCATTGTTCTTCCAACCTGTTTACTCTTTACGGGAAAAGGGGAAATTATTTCACACACACATACTGTGTACATCTCTTCCCTACCTGTGTGCACGTACACCCTCCCTGTACAAAGCAAAGAACACTATTCTTAGCAGCACATCCAAAGAAGTCCCTAGGCCAACCTCAGCCTTAAGGCTGTCAGGAGTGAGGTGGAATGAAGATTTAGTTGTATGGACGACACAGCTATCGCTGCCATGTAAAAACATGTGCGTTGGTAGTGTCCACTTAAGCATTTGATGAAGAGCTACCTTATTTGATTAATGGCACACTGCACTGTTTGAACACTAGTTTTCCAGAAGCTACGGGAAAACCACAGAGGTCAGAGGCACAGCAGTTTAAACTACTGTGTTTTAAGGCAGAACTGACCTCACTTCTCCAGGAACTGGCTGTAATCTCTTCCCCCAGTGTAGCAGATTGCAAACACTTCCTTCCAGTCAGCTCAGCTAGTCATAAAAACACCCCACTCTGCTTCTCCAACCAAAGCAATTACTAACCTCCAAACTAAACCGAAGAAAATGCAATCACTGAGCAACACATTCAATTTTGGCCCCCTCACCGCGGAACATGTCATTTTAAGTGAGACTCTGAAGAATGTTACTTTCAGATCTATATTTTTCATTGTATTTAAACATTAGGTGGATCAAAACTGTTCAGCTTGTGAGCTTGTTCTGACTGAAAATTCAGCCTGGTAACAGAGCTGTGCTTTTTGGTCCCAAGTGTCTTCAGCAGAGGTTCTGAATGTCACATTAAGCTCACTCTGTTAATTGTTTAATCTACAGGAGTATTGTACGATCACAGCAGATTAGAGTTGAGAGGCAAACTGTGGCAGTGTTACTAAAATATTTATTCTTCCCTTATTACTTATGGTAGCACTACAAATCTAACAGGAGTGAATCAATAGAACACCTAAACAAAAATCATGCTTGTCCCCAACATCAAATCACTTTTGCACAGCCACTTCTCAGGCTACGACTACGCTAAGATTGTTTTCTTCAAGATTTGTGAATGAGAAGACCATGAACTTCAAGCAATGTCCTAACCTGACCTGCAGAATGGCATAATTCATCAATTTACTATGTATTTAATTAAAATATTCTGTATATAACTTTGTAAAGCCCTGAATTCTTGCACATAAGCCAAATAAGAAACTTTACCGAATAAGAAGAGACAGTGCCCTGTGACCCTGCAGATCCCAAGCTTCCACTTCAAGTGAATGTCTGTTTCTAGGTTAGGATCCTTCAGAAGGTACAGAAGTGAAAACAGAGGCATTAAAACCAGGACAGTGCTTGGTCCATGCCTTCACAATTATACAAATACTCAGAGCTGTAAACAGACACAAGTATCCCTTTGGTTGTCTGGTGTGCAGGGAACAACTCTGCTTTGCTCAATTCACAGCAAATGCAACCACTGCATTCACTCACATTTCAGCTCTCTGAACCTCCCTGTACCTGTCCCTTGGCTGAATGAGAATAGGTAGAGCGCTCTGCAAACTCCTCCTCAACGTGGTTAGTCATAAGTGATTCTGCTCACAACATCCACAATCTCTCCCATTAATACCATGCCCACATCATTCCTTCCAATATATATCTGCTTATGTAAGCTATTTTTATTTTTAAATTACTTGGGTGTTTTTTTTCTGTTCTTACAGGAATTGATTCTATTTTCCCCCAAGAAAACCTCTGATTGACTCAAGAGAGCAACCCTGAGATTTTTCAGCTAATGCTCAGTGTTGCCTGATGACTACGCTTCATGTCCCTTGATACCCAGCCTTCACATGAAAGTCTGTAGGGTGATAACTGTTTAAGCATCTTTGTCCCAGTATGTGTGCTTCAGAAGCAAAAGACTTCCTCATATTGTAATGTTCTTTGAATACCAATTTTCATTTTGCTTCCCAAAAAGTGAGCAAAACTATTTTGGATGGGATATAAAAAAATAGCCAAGCCCTCAAAACAAAAGTAAAAGGGTTAGTGTGTTTGGTTATTAAGTTGGGTTGTTTTGTTGTTTTTTTTCCCTTTATATGAGACTGTATCATTACTGTATTCCATATTAGGGTTAAAATACTGCCCTACTCTCTACTTAAGATATACCAAATGTCCAAGCACTTCAGCCAAGCAAATAAATTTCAGAAGACTTCAGGACAGTGACTACTCCAGAAGTCAGTAACTTAAACAATTCGACTGGCTCTATGTTCATGGCAGCTAAAAATCGCTTCTTTTCTTTTGCAATATTTCCAAACATTCCTTGTTAATGAGATCCTCTATACTGAATCTGAAGACCAGTCTGTATAGCAAGCAGCACGCTAACACTCAGCTCTTCACACATCCCAGGCATGATACACTCTTCAAGGCCTGCGATTAACGAACTGCCATTGTAACAGACTTTTGAACAGAAATAGGTTAATTTTAACCACTGCACCATGCCATAATAGAATAAGCAAATAATTCAAAGAAGGCCTTATAGATAGAACTATTATTTTCTCGAATTCTTGTTGCTAGCTTGAAGGAGGAAAACAAAGCTGTGGTTTTTTTCCCCCCAACAAATGAGGTCATTTTACATTCCTAAACAAAGATCCTGCAAACTTGCTTTTCAAGCCTACCAGATACAATAAGTCACTTTCATGAGCAAGAAGCACCAAAACATCAAGAGAAAGCTCATTTTGTTTCAGATGCATTCCCATGAATTACTTAAGCTCAGCAGAAGAGGAGACAGAATTTGAAGTCCCACGACCCTGCTTTTTGCATTGTTAAAATTCTTACAACACATCACTTTCAACCCAATGGGAGCTCCGATATGGATTTTCTTGATTTATTAAATTCCTGGCAGTTCTGTAAACAAATCAGTTCCAAATGTATTTCTTGGCAAGATCCAGGGTCATTCAAAGGGAAAAAAAGAAAAAAATAAAAGAAAAAAGAAGTATCTTGGCTACATCAATAGTTTTACAGTATGTCAACCTTCTCAAAATCTAATAATAAAAATAAGCTATTACCTAGCAGGTTCCAGAAAACACTCAAAAATATTCTTCTACTTTCATGTCCTTAAATACATTTACGTAATTAAATTACAAAAGTTTTAAGTGCATTTTAATATATTTCATTTAACTGCCTTGTTAGCTTTAAAATAATCAAAATGATTAAAAACATGGCAATGGTTTGGCATTAATAATTGACACTGCTGCTCTAAGCATATATTAAATTAGGTATTTCTATAACCATTTATGTACACATGCTGAAAATGAATATGGTATCCAGCAGAGTAAGACGCACCTGAAAACTCAAGCAGAACACTTAGATTTTAGTGCACTGGCACAATAGGATGTGCAACAAATTTCACTGCAGGTAGCCCAGGTGCTAAGAGACATTGACACTGAAATCTGCTGCTCTCCCTGGTCTGTGTCATTCATTACACAGAAGTTTATTTCACTGGATTTACAGGTAACAGGCCATCCAAAACAGTTTAGTCTTCCCTCTTTAATTACAAAGCAAGTAAATTCAAAATGCACACACAACTTTTTATAAGGAAATATGAAATTCCCTAGTATCATGTTTAAAAAGTGGTGATCAGACCACTTTGGAAGAGACCAAAAGTGGTAATGAGAAGAAAGAAAACAGTAAGTAGAAGCTCCCAGTTTCTTTGCCAAGCCTTCTAAAAAAAATTTTTTTCCCCCAAAACCAAACCAGAAGTACAAATACACTTTTTCAAAGCTTTAATATTATAGAAATAAATTTTACAACCATATAAATATATAAAAATTATCTTTTATAGTAAAAATCCAACTCCCTTTAAAGACCTTAAAGTAACACGAAATCACCCAAATGCATTCTAACCTTCCGAAAATCAGGCAACAACTTAGATTTTCTCTTTTGAAGCAGTCTCTCCTCAAGTGGTCTTATGTCATCTATTTTCTGGAATGGCAGCTAAAGTTCAGTTCCAAACCAGGCCACTGATTTGATTTGGGGTTTCAGCAATGTGACTAGCTGGGTAGCTTCAGCTACCAAACAGTTTGAGCTTTCCACGAAGCTGGGCTGACTTTTACTCCATTTCTCTGAAGTTTCTACAATTTTTGATTTTAGGAAAGGGTGCAACAAAAGCAACACTCCACGTGTATTCAGACCAGACCCAGCAAATAGCAGAAATATGAGAGAGACATGGTCCTAAGATTTCTAATCCAGAATAAGTTTGTCTAAATATCAGCCTTAGTATCTGGCTGTCTGGAACTGAATGCTGGATAAAAGGAAGGGTGACAAATAAATGACAGATTGTCTACTTTAGCTTATGGGTAAGTGGGTGAACGAAGCTTAAGCTGCCCCTGAGGCTAAACCGAACCCTTTCATGTCCACCCTTTCATGCTGCTTCTTATTGTAGTTTCCAGTATCTTTGTTATATAACATTATCTTTATGGAAAGTAGGGCTCCCTGAGATGTAACATCTGCATGGGTTGTACCACACCGGTGAACTCATGCATCTCACATTGGAAAGAATTCTTTGGATGAAGAATGTCAGTGTTTAACTGAGGGGTACAATCAAGCCAGATGCCACAGATATTTGACTTATGTAGCAAAAGAAGAAATTTAATAAATGCCTATTAAAAAAAAGCCTCTTTGAATCAATAAATAGCACATTTGTACATATGAACTTTTCTCTTTTGCCCTTTTTGCTATTAAACGAATTAGCTGCATTTCACTCAAACTTAGTTAAATAAAATTGCCTGATTTTAAAATGCCTGAAGTTTTTAAACTAATATGATGGATCTTTAAAAAGGGAATTTAGTTTTGTAAGAACAACTGCTGTGCTTTCAAGATTCAGCCTCGTTTTAGAAGCAGCATTAGGTAAATAGCTGAAGCATAAAAATTTAAATTGTATGTTCTGTGCCACTTTCAGGTTAGAGAAATACAAGGAAAGACTTTCAAACATTATAATACAAAGACTGGAAAGACTGTTTAATGTAGCTGCCTGATGGTCCATACTTGTAGCCAAATGATAGCAAAGGATGATGTGGGAGATGATAATGTCGATAATTATGGACACAAGACAGAGAACTGTTAAATTTAGGGAAAAAGTCTGTCAGAAAAACAAACAGACATGATATGGCAGTTGGTGACAGCGCACATGAAGAGAAGGCAGGAGGACACCAGTATCTGTTCTCCTCCTTTTTTTACTCAATTGGCTGGCTTCTTCTCACTGTGAAGGGTGACAAGATGCCTCATGCAGGCATCATTTTACATTTGGTTCATATTTTTGAGGTTGTCTCTACAGCCATGCAAGGCAAAACCTTTTTTTTTTTTATTTCTAAGCCATGAAAGCTAAGAACCTGAGTAAGGGCAAAAATCTGTAGCACACTGTGCTACTACAGAATCTGGGAATACAGAAGGGCCCAGATCACAAGCTGCAGAGATGCAGACATGCAGGCGCAACTATTTAACTTTCATAAGTCGCCCACAAAAGAGAAGGAGCAAAGAGGATCAGAACAAACACCCCTCCTTCTTTTCTCATTCTTAAAAGAGTAGAGATAATGAATTCACCACTGGCAGTGGCAAGATGCCAGTGGATGAGAAAGACTCGACTGTCTTCCATGTCATCATTATTTTTGGCTAAGGAGATGCTTGCAGAACACTCATCTGTACTGGACACCCCGAAAAAAGAACATTGTCAGGACCAGGCCACTGCAGCAATCCTGACAAATAGGTTTAGCTCTCATTTCAGCAGATACCTGGAGGAAGTTTTCACTGCATGAAAATTTGAAGTGAAAACTGACTGTAACTAAATTAATATTGCTTAACATATATTTCACATCGTACTCTGATTTTTTTTGCAGAAAAAACTACAGATGGGACACATTTTCCTAAAATAATCCTGAAAGGATTCTAATCTTCCTAAGTTAGATTTATTTACTGTGAAATTGGAAGTACTAGAAATTCAGTACAATAGCATCCCATTATACACCACTTATTTCTTCAGTCGTGAGTGCAAAATATACTTATTATTGATCTTGAATTCTGCATGCCCACCAACTAAATAGCTTTATAAACTGGCTCAGCTAAAAGTAAGCATTCAAATACCACAAAGGAGAAGAGAAGTTTGCCCCCCTACAAGCGTTAATGACAGTCTATCCTCGTCAGGCTAGAACCAGGAAAGAAATGAACATTATCTCCAGTTTTCCAACACAAAGTTGCAATGTATCTGAATGTAACAGAAGCATCAGCCATGCTCCTCACATCCTCACTATACCTTTCACAAACTTGAATACTGGCTGTAAACAGGAAAATCATCCAACAATATACTAAGCAGGCAGCTGTCACATTGGCTGTAACGTCAGTTTTCTTTCATAGTGGATAAAACTAAGTCTTCCAAATAGACCCTAAAATTTCTTCTCAATTTCTATCCAATTACTTGGGCATTCATTCTTTTTCTGCTGTACCTTTTCCACAGTGAAGATGGGATTTTAATATCGCAAGCCAACGTAATGTTACTCATGAAGTCATTCTCTGTGAAAAGGAGAAATTAACTAATTCAAATTACATTGATTTTAAAGGCATATCTATTAGTTCTGCCGATTTTTCCCATGAGGAATTCCTTCTGGAAACACACTTAGAAGACAACAGCAATTTTTTAGGACTAGTGTAAAACATTATATGATTCAATGGAAAGGAAATGAAACCGTTCTGAAGTAAGTTTTGTCTGTTACTTTGGCAATGACAACTTATCTGATCAGCCAAGCTTTGACAAAACTGTTCCCATATGAATATCCAAAGGAGCCCTGTGAAGCTACCCCAAAGTTTCCTTTAGTTCTCACATGGTCCCAAATACCAATCTTCACATCTGCCACTGATTAATGCAGTACTTCATTCCAAAACGCAATTATCCCATCGACCTTTTGCCACTGTGGAAATGAGCAAGCCTATGGGTCTAGTTCTATAATCACATTTTTGTCCTAATTGTGTCCTTAAGACACACAGGCTTTATACATAGGCCTGGAATCCAGTCTACATATTGCCCTTTATTAAATTTCAGAGAACTTCCAATAACAATGTCATTATAGTGAAGAAATATTCTCATGACACAGTAAAGCCTGGATGAAGAAGCTGTAAAGAATTTTTTACGGTGTAACGTTTGCCAAAAGTATACTCCAAGAATCCACATCTACGTTGTTCCCCTTTTAACTTCCACCTTCAAAGACTATTCCCTGCTTTCTGAAAATAAGGGGAGAGATTTTAATGGCAGATGAAAAAAAAATTCTTTTGAGGTTGTAAGGAATGGGTGTACACAGCTGACATACTTCCACATCACCACATCATTTCCAAGCTTTTTAAAACTAGCACAGCAAGAGGAAAAGTCAAAGCAGAAGCAGCAAATTCTTTGCAGAAGTACTGCAAAGACGTAACTTACCTCTAAAATATTTGGCTGATTTAAGCTTTCTATAGTCCTTAGTAAAGTGGAAAGTGTGGTTTTTTGAATTACCATTGTTGGATTGTCATTTTTTAGAACTAAGCATGCATCAGTATTTTCAGCAATGACCAGGGGTCTTGTGAATATCACGTCCTAGTTACATGCACAGGCAGCAAACACTTCCTATGCTCTGTACTCACCTGTAAACATTTTTGTAACAGCTTTACTCTGCTTGCGAGCAGAACACAGGAGGAGCAGCCAGGGAGGGAAGAACTCGAAGTGACCAGCTAAAAGCTCTGCTATTGTTCCAGATAAACTTGTAGAAGTCTGTTCACCCTCAGAAACATTACAGCCCTCATCGACCGAATCCACAAGCAGGAAGAGGCTCTGCTGAGGGGGCTTCATTCCCAAGAGAGGGAGCAGAATACACCTGCAAGGAATGTGAATCAAAATCAGTATTTTAAATACATTTAACAAGATATTGACTATCATATAGCCATTCAAGTTGAAGCTATGATCAACTTAAAATGCAATGTTACTTCTTTAAACAGTCTAAGGAGCTTTTTGAATAGCTACCACCAAAAATACTGAGGTGGACTGAACTAACAGAAAGATAAATAGTTTGAATAGTCAGTGATGCAATTCTTGCTTAGACAATATTACTTTTTAATGAACTTATAACAATACTTCAAAATGATGTCATGTTGTTCAAGGCTGATTAGAAGACTTGCAAAAGTGATGCTTCACTAAGAAAGAAGCCACTTGGCCTAAAGTTTAAGAACTTCAATTACAGCTGTCTCTGACAAAGCTGTTGCTACTGCTTATCAGAAACCAGTAGCAAACAATAGTTGGCTGTAAAACGAAAGTTGAAATAAAAGACACAAAGTTCAAAGAGTGGACGTCTGAATGAATAACAGTCTTACAAGGAACAGAATTCCTGCCATACCTTTGCATATCAAATGCAAATTAATTTAGTAGCAGACTGAGTAGTTACTTTGATGTCTTCAGTTTTATTTATATTGAAGGTGCCAAGTTCCTATTACTAGAAAAGGATTCTCTGCATCCTCAGGATGCTAGCATCTATACCAATGCATCTGATTGTGTAGCTAAAAATCTCAAATGTGCATGTATGGTTGCCACACTTAATGATACTCCTTAAAAATACATTTAACTCTGCATTTATGTATCTTTAAATAGCTACTACACAACTGCCACGTGTCTATCCAGTATTTCCAGGCTACAATACTATTATTTGGGCAACTTCATAATGATTTACGCCCATAAGGTTCACTGTCTAAATTATCTTTAAATATATTTCAGAAGTAAACTTTGACATTATAGTAAAAAGATTCAGAATATTAAAGCAGGTGAGAAAAATAAGTATCTAACAGTTTAGTCATTTTTTGAAGATTCATTATTTGCATCTGCCCAGAAGGCATGCACACCAGAAGTACTTTTTTCATTTACTCAAGACCATAATAATTTTTTCACCTGTTTTACCGAACAAATTTATCTTCAGAAGACTTTGGTCGACACATTATTACGTACCAAGCATTCGAACTGAAATATAGACAAATCTTGCCTGTTAATGGAATAACACTACCCATTTTAGAAAGGATTCATAAGCCCTGTTAGTAGAATGGTTTTTGTTTTCTGACTGAGAAAAATCCAAATGGAAACAAGAGTGGTGAGACTTTCATGTCTGGCAGTAACACAGTACAATCTAGCATAGGTGATCTATTATACTCGGAGAAATTTCCCCAAAGGTATAAATGGAAGTACAAAATACTTGTGTTCTGAAAGTACACAGTATTAGATGGATTTTAAATCCCTAGTACTTAAATCCCCCCTCCTTTTTTTTATTTTATAGATGAACAAGACTACTGAGAACTTTTTGCTACTTCCACAGCTAGTTACTCTTTCAGAAGATGCCTGAATTACAACTAAAATCACTGCTCACTAAGCTGGGAAGTTAAGCAGCTACCAATTTACAGAACAGGAAATTAAAGTAGCCATAAGGTTAAAATTACTTTCCTAAGTGATGCCAATCCCACAATGAAAGGAGGCAGTTGGAAATGACCACATTTTCCACCCCTTCCCTCACCGGAATGGTGCCTTGCCCCCTCAGCTATTTATGTCAAGACATTTTCCCTGCAACATTTCTTTTTCTATCAAAACCAATTTTCTTTTCACATAGTTCTTGATATGCAATTACTTTTCAAGTATAAATGTTACTATGAGATACGAAGAAAAGGTAACGGTAGCTTAAATTAAAATTTCATTTAAAATCTGTGTGACCCTAACAGAATGCCTACAGAATGCCTGTCATAGAGGCATCTGACAGCATTTTTGTGTCGGTATTTACCTGTTGGGAATACACCAAGAAAAGCTGCCACATCTGCAAAATGTAAGCATGGGGCAAGCACTAAACTGCATTTTCCCACAACTCTCAGGGACTGCAGCAAACAGGGCTCCCGGGGCTTTCTGAACCAGAAATTTGGGCTTTGCATTTAACATCCCTTAACTGAGCACACTTCCACAGGTTTGTCCAAGTCTTCTACGAACTGATTTAAGTCTCTGACACCCACAACATCCCACGGCAAGGCCTTCTGTGGCTGAGTTACATACTGCATGAAAAATCTCTTCCTTATCATAGTTTAAAATCCAAGACGTCCTTGTTTCCTTTGATACCCTTCAGCTTCTGTACTGGATGGTGAGCAATTATGTCATATACAGCTTTTCTGTGCCATTTGTATCTTCTGACTTGTATCACAGCCTCTTTGAGCCATTTCTTTCTAAGCAGAAGAGTCACAGAATGGTTTGGGTTAGAAGGGACCTTAAAGCTCATTAAGTTCCAACCCTCTGCCATGGTCAGGGACGCCTTTCGCTAGACCCGGTTGCTCAAAGCCCCATGATGCTTCACAAATAGCTAATCCACAGACCCTTGTCTTCCTGTGCTCTGTGGTAAGGCACTGGAATGGGCTGCCCAAGAAGTTGTGAATGCTCCAACCCTGGCGATGTTCAAGGCCAGGCTGGACAAAGCCTTGGGTGATATGGTTTATTGTTTGGTGTCCCGGCCCACAGCAGTGGGGTTGGAACTAGATGATCTTAAGGTCCCTTCCAACCCTAACTATTCTATGATTCTATTTCATGATATTTGTATTTCTGAATCTTAACATAACTTTAAGATTGCACTAGGGAAAATATACTCATGTATACATATATCTACATGCATATAAGAAATAAGGCACAACGATTTCTCCCAGCTTACAGCAATATTGTTATTATTATCAAGACATTGATAAGGCTTTCTCTTAAAGTGCCTTTAGAAACAGTTTGATAAATGTCTGCTCTTCCTAAACATTTTGTATCTCTTGAGTTCAGAGTAGACACCAAGTAACATAACAGTGAAACTACTAGAGACAGTAAGTTCTGTACTAACTTGGGAGAAGTCCCCTCATGTTAACCACCAAAACATGACTTAGTAATTCCACTCCCCTACAATTTCTTGCTTGCATAGGAAAATTACATAAATAACACAGAATTAACAATGTCATGAAGTATTTCTATAAATGGTGATTCATGTACATATTGTTGGAACAGATTGCTTCATCTGCTGAGTGCCTCTCAAAAGCTAAGGAGTTGATTTTCTTTACCTTCTGGATAACAGATTTATATCTTTTCTATTCAATACAGGTATAAAAGTGGTCATCATGACAGAAAATTTATTAAATAGAAATCATGATTTAAACCAGAAAAATTAATTAGTCAGTAAAAATACAAGATCTTTCTAGAAAACAGCACAATTAGGTATTTTAAATGATGGCATTCATCTTAATGGCAGTGTAATGACTTATTTATGCAGAACAAAGATGTTTTATATGCTCACTAAGAAATAAGGAGTCCTCAAAACGATGAACCATCCCACAGAATTCTTCAGGATTGCTACTGAGTTGACTTAACCCACGCAAACATGAATTTCCACATATGGAAGGAATATGTGTGGGCTTTGTTGAAGTTCTGCTTATGATTATCCTTGAGATATCCACAAACATACCAAGACACAACCGAACAAAGCAGAAAGATAGCAGTGTTGTCCATGAAGGCTGTAAAGAAAGGTACAGTGGAATGCACACACTTGCTAAAACAAAAAACACCCCAAAAAGGCAAACACACATACCCCCCAAGTAACAACTGAGTGGTTCTAGCAGCAAAAGAAGTTATAAATCCTAGTTTCTTATGTGTCCCTCATATTTGATTGTCTCTGGTGTACAGGAAATTCAGTTATGTCCCCATTTAAATTGTTAGATGTTACAGCATGAACATAGCTTATCCCTAAAAGGGGTCCTTTTTCCATGTCCAGCTGCTAGCATTCAGTACTGACAAACACACAGAACAAGTGTATAAAACTCATCTCCTAAGCAAGCCAGAGGCAAGGAAATGAAAAAACAAAGGGAAGAAGAAAAACACTGGCCATTTATCAGATTCTTAGTGCTACTTTAAGCAATATATCCAATACTTCAAATTTCACGATAGCAATGATTGATTTGGAAATGTGCTTAACTACTGCTACAGCTTAACTACTGCTACAGCTTCCTGCTACTCCAATTCTTACGTTTCTTTTTCTACATCAGTGTGACAATTCTTCAACTGTCTTTTGAGTCACCTTCTTGCCAGTAGCTTATAGTTTAGCTCTTGGGTTCAGTTACAGCTGCTGACCCCAAGTGGAACCATCCCAGAGGCCGGCACTGGGAATTTACAAACTGTTCTTTTCAAAGCAAACTTGTAAAAAACCAGAGAATATCTTTATCTCACACATAGCCTTCTTTGCTTTTCTCCAAATGCTTTTTTCCAAATGCTTTTACACCAGATTCCTTGAGCAAATTCACCAGCTATTTATCATAGTCCTAGTTATCTGCACATTAAATTAGCCTTTCCCCACCCCCCTTCCTTATTATTGAGGGGTTAACTCCTCCTCCTCATTTTAAACCGTTAGATGCCTCTGAACATTTTTCTTCAAAGGAAACAATCTCTGTAAGCTAGAGCTAAAGACCCAGCTTCAGGATTAATTCCGAAAGTGGGCACACACCCTGCCCTCTCACAAAGGTGGAACAAGAAACTGATTTTGCATCCACAGACCAAACCAGTAACATTTTCAACAGGGTTATGGAGTGAAGCCTACTGTCCTCTTCCAACATTCACAAGTACTTTTGCCAAGGTTTTTTGCCCATGCTGAACCTCCAAAATGGTGTAAAGTTTTTCTTATGTACCAAGTGAACAGCACTCTGCTGTGTGCTGTCCTCCTTGGAGCATGTGCAATGTTATCACTCTGAATGTGGCTGGATCCACTGTTTGGGTTGTATTTTTTACCACTGCATTTTGTCAGATTGGAAAGAACAATCTCTCACTGACAGTGCTGCAAGGTAAAACCCAGCATTGCAGGACAAGAGTACAAGGAAAGTAAGGCCAACATCCCAAACTGAGTTTTAAAGATGGTGCTAAATGCTCTGAGTGATGTTTATTGATGTCAGGTAAGGTTGCCCTCACCCTCTACTTCAGCTCATCTGTCTGTCTCTGGTTTTGGGAGTTTTTAGGAAGTTGGCATTCTCCTGCTTGAGTTCACCAGCACCTCCCTGCCAAGATCCCAGAACATCATCTTCCCTAAAGGCTATTTACATTTCAAAAAGGAAAACAAAATCCATTGCCAGTGAAACAGTTCATAGGTAATACTTACAATTAAGTTAATATTAAAGCCACTATTCTGAGTCACAAGAAACGGTAGTAGGCAACCACATGGAATGACCGAAAGTAGCTGTAAACTCCAGGAGAACTGCAGTTCCTCAGAATTGAAGTAATTCCTTGAGGATTATAAACCATGCTGAAAAAATGTATTCGCAATACTATAAATGAATAACTTCAGCCATTGCTAGCAACATGATAGAGGTGATCAACTGATATCAGCAATTGAGTTTACACTGAACTTTACTTGAATTTATTATTTTATTGGCAAAAATTTGCCAATAGAACTTCGTTAAACATTCACCTTACATGAAAGAGGCAACATGGAGCTGTCCTCTGTAAGAGATCTGAATGCCTTGTAGAGGTTCTAAGGAAATTGCCAACTTGCACATTTGATCTAAAAGAATTACTGAAGATTAAAGTTAGAGGAATATGCCTACAAATATTGGATGGATATCTATGCGTATGTAAAGAGTCTAACAATAACTAGTGCATAACAAAACAGACAATTCTTCAAACATTAATCTCAATGTTCAGAAAAGCAAACAAGCATCTTTTTATGGGTGGTTTACAATATGATGTATTACAGAAGTTTACCACGTGATTTTTAAGACACCCGTTTCCATTTACGTTGTATCAGAAAATACAGAAAATGAAGTGCATAGTGAAACTGCAAATAAGCCAACTATATTTACGTAATGTTGTATTAATTTTTGCCAGCAACATAGGAGGTTATGGGATTTTTGCCTAACAATCACACAGAGACCTAGCAAAAATCTTCACAATTCCTGCTATCACCCTCCTTCTGAGAAGACTCTCGGCAGCTGTATTCACACCGAAAGAAAAAACAGAGCTTCTTCACAATTACTTGCAATACTGTAGATCAGTGAGATTTAATTTGTCCTGGGACAAGGGCTTTATGTCTTATGAATGACTGACAGTAAACAGTTTATTTACCTGCCTCCTAATGCAGTCTGGTTAATGATTAAAAGGGAAATTCTACTGGTCAAGTCCAAGAGCTGCTTTCTGTATCAGCACCCTAATTCTTGGCATTATATATGTGCATAATGCAGGCCTTTGCTTCTTACCGATCACTGGCAATAACATCGCGAAAAACATACATACAATACCTTTAACTAAGAGTGAAATATTTGAGAAATACAAAGCCTGGGAAGCCTAGAACAGCTCTACACTTAAAAACCCCCAAGATAAAGCCTATGGCTAAGAAGGTGAAGTGACCCAATTTGATGTGTGCACACCTGTGTACATGCCAATGGCAGGTTACTGAGTATCCACTCTGTGATTTGTCAACATGATAAAGTGTACTACAACTGATGACCATTTTCTGACAAAGTGCAATACTGGAATTATACACGCTCATGGACTGTAGTATAATACAGATTATTGTTTCTAGTAAATTTATTTCCAGGCTGGACAGAAAGACAAACTGGTTCTAGCAGTTCTACTCAGTCTTATGAAGGAAGATGCAGAAAAAAGAAAACGAGAGAAGGGAAAAAAAAAAAGCAAAGCAAAGCAAAGCCCTGGAAATCACCTATTAGGAAAGCTCCAGGTACAGCACAGGGATGTAAATTTAGGATCTGGTCTTTTCAGCAGCAGTGAATTAGAAACAGCAGGCAAGTCTTGTGCAATTCAGTACCTGATTTTGCAATGTCTTGTAGCAATCTGACTTTGATCTGTAATTGTAGAGCAGACCTGCAGCCCCACAAGGAGAGCACAAAAGCAAGCTCTAGGGCATCAGGCCAGACAAAAGTAGCGTTTATCCTAGAACCAGCGCCATCAGTCACACACAAAGAGAGCATGCTGGACCCCTGTGTATTGATTAGAGACCTCCTGCTGTCTCACACAAATATACAGGTGATTTTTGTGTATAAAAATTGTCAGCAGATCTACTGGTCTACTAGAAACCTTAAGAGCAAATATTTTGATGTAATAGTTGGGCTAACTAGAACAGTTTGCAAACAACTCAGCTGTTAAAAGGACAGACACTGTAGCTGAAACCCATTCACACCTGCTACCGTGAGCAGGTTGACTCTCGCTATGTATTTTTAAACGGAATATATCTGCCATATGTGCTGACATACACAATATGCTCTAAACACTTAATTTGCCATAAAAAAAAATCTGTGTCCCTACGTAAGGCAAAGAGTAGGAGAGTACAGGAAACAATGCAAATATTTTCCTGAACATGCAATGTAAAGTAGTAAGTTTTTCTACACACACTCTCCTAAGTTCTGTTTTTTAGTGATGAAGACGTCATCTAGTCCACTTCCCCGCCTACAGCCATATCAGTTCTACATCTGTCATCCCAGAAATACACTAGCACAGGCATTCCTAAAGACTTCCACTGATTGATACTCTGTCTGCCCAAGCAATCTATTCCAGGCCTTCAATATTCTTATAACTGGGAAGTTTTCCTCTTCCCCCCATGTGCCTAACCTTAGTTAACCTGTTTCCTAGTGATTTAAACTTCTTGTGTCCCATGGATAACAAAAGGGTCATAACAAGGAAGACTAGTATCCAAAATTTATAACCATTTTCTTCTATTCAAGTCAGCCAGACCATTAAAAAATGATTCAAAAGAGACAGAGACAAGACATTCCTCTAAGAAAGCCAATGTACTGTGTCAGTTTGAAAATGAACTACTGATAATTACTCTCTAAGTACAGTTACTCAACTCTTTTTGCACGTAGCCAAATATAGTTTACCTTGCACATGGCCTGTCTGCACGAGTCTCATGTAAGCATCAAAGCCTTCCTGGAGTCAAAATGACATTTATCATCATACCTTATCCACTATTACTCTGTCTCTTACAAAAAGAAGTTGGATTAGATTTGTCAAAACCAAGCCATGACACAGCACGTTAGCTGTTTTTCATCAACTATTATCTTCCAGATGCTTGTAAATAGTTTGTCTAATTATTTGTTCTGGCATTTTTTATTTCAATTGACACGCTTCTAATTCCCCACACCTTTCTGTCCTTTTTTAAAGAAAGACACTAAATATACATCTTTTTCTTTCAAGTCTGAATTTTCACCCATCCTGATAAAGGTAACCTGCCCTTTCAAGATAGTAACAGTTCATAGGCTGAACAGTTTGAAAACATCTCATGTACTCTATGTTGTTTGTTTTTCTGTTGGTGGGTTGGGTTTTTTCCTCTTTGTTTTGTTTTTTGTCTCAGCTACGGCTTTCTGTAATCGTGTATCTTTGTTGCTAGTTCTGTTAGCTGACTGCAAAATGACTGTTTTTAAGAAAGAGCAAATACACAAGCATTGCACATTTTAGCTTTGCCAGTGCTATGAGTTTTCTCTCCTCGGTGACCAGCAGACCAAGAGTTGGTGGATATTGGCTTCCTTCTGCTAACATATGTATGAAATTATTTTTTACCAAACAAAACACACCTTGCAAGAAGCATGAACAATGCACCTTTAACTTTCAGTTTTGCCTTTATTCACACATTACTCTTTTACTTTCACATTCAGTAGTTGATCTACTTTTTTTCTGCAGCCTTCCTCCTAATGTTCAACATATGCATGATGAATAGCTCAGTTTCACTACACTGGACATTTCATAAACTGCTTTGAGATGTCAGTGTTCTTTCCAGCTAATTTCATTATACTTGTCTTCATAAGATCTCAGCCACAAATAATCTGAGGTCACCAATATCTCCAAATTCACTGCGTTTATTTTGTCCTTCTTTCTCCTCCTCTTCTGAACATCAAGTATTTAAAATCATTTCACAGTCACTGTCTCTAAAAGTTGTCTTTCATTTTCTCGACTGGTTCTTTCCAATCTGACTGAAGTGAATTCATGTCTTCCCACTAGCTATTCTGTCCTCTGACATTAGAAATATGGTCATTGACAAAGTCCTACTTACATCATGCTTTCCCAGCTGATATTCATCTCCTATTTGTTTTGTTAAAATTTTCCAACTACATAGACGTTATCATTCAAATTCTATGCCTTGAATAATTCCATCTGATATTTTAGAGAAGCTCAGCTTACTTGACCTTGCTGGTTTGGTAGAGTAAAACATGTGTATTTATGAAAGACATGGTTTAAAGGTGTGGGAGTCTCTCTTACTTACTGACAACTACTATGCCAAAGCAGGTAAACTTTTAGGTACACATGGTCTAATTAGGGTAGTCAACAGGTAGTTTTATTTATGGTCCATAAAAGGTAAATTTTTTACCAACAAGCTTTTTAGTAGGTACCATGTGTAGTGTGTATTTTTTATTCACAGATTTTTCAATGGCTTTGACTTCTTTATTCTAGAACTACAAGCAAGCAGACAATATACAAAGCTACTCCCAATGAACCTACGTCTATTTTTTTTAGACATACCAGTTTTACAAGTTATCCTGACAGATACCTTTTAAAGCATTTAAGTCAATCTTGACTCTGTACTGATATTTCCAGTTCTGCTTGTTTATCCCATACCTTTTTTCCATTAGTATAAAGACACCTAAGGCATTTGATTAGTACCTCACTTATCTTCCTCCTTGTCCGTCCCATGACCCTATATGAATAACCCTATTTCCTCTCCTCCTCCACCCCCAGTTTTTTTTAGCTGTTCTCTAAGTTACTGTGATTTGTATTAACTCCTGGAATTTATTAGCCACCAAGTGTATTTTAAAAGCTCTCTTTTATTAGGGGAAAGGAAAAAAAAATAAATCACTGCTTTCCCTTGTATTAAGCATCAATGAAATTCTCATTGTTTCCACAACTCAATCTCTTTTCTAAGAAAAACAAAAGGACAAGTTAGGGGGTGTCAAAGAAAGTCCACTTTACATCAAATGCATGAGATGAAAGCATCAAATCAGACACACCAAAAACTATTACTAGATGAAATGAAAGGATTACCTATACTGCACCACATTTTCTATACCTGTAAAATTAAGATAGCAACTTATTTTGTAAATATTCAGCCGTCTGTGGTTGAAATGCAACATGCAGGAGTAGGATACCACAATAAGAAAACTAACAAGTTTATATATGCAACAGCATGTATTAAAGTTAGTTTTAAATCATTTACAGAACCAAAGTTACAGCAAGTGAAATACATAGTCCTGCTTTCCTTATTAATTACCTGGTTCCTTAGCCATATAAAAATTATTATTTGTCAGACAAAAATGTATCTTCTTCTGTCAGCAGTATCTGAACACATTAGCATACACCTGAATTGAAACTCTTGTAGCTTTTACAGGCATTCGAATTTGTCTCTCCACATTTTGCAGCTAGACAAACCCCATTGCTTCTGTCTCCACTTATGCAGACCATAAATACAACTGAAGGAACAGATACTGCTTTCTATGTATATGATCATATCGTTGACATGAGAGAAATGTTAACCACAAAAGCAGAAACAGAAAATACCCCAAACAGATGAGACCGGTAGAAAATTCCACTGAACACATTCAATTGTGTTGCTTCTGTCAGGGTATATTCTAGTCTACTGTCCAGCCAGTTCAATGTTCTATTATTCCATGACTGTGCAGCAAAAGACAATAGCATAATGCACATGGTACAGTCGCTGTTGTTACTACTGTTCAGTCAATCCCCAAATTAATTAGGTTTGTCCTATGCATCTGATTCCAAAAGAAAATCTACCAAAACCCAGCAAAAATCCAAGCACAAAGCAGAAAGAAGAGGTGCTGCAGTGGTTATTTCAGCAGTAAGCTGTTTCTTTAGGAAACCAGGATAAACAACAATACACCTTTTGAAGTCTATAGATTGCTCCCTGATCTAGTTGCTCTCCACCTGCCTTTTTCATCTCTTGCACATCATCACAAAGCATCCCACACTTCAACTGTTGAACTAATTGCAGGATTATACTGTCCAACCTCATTTTCAGAAAATCCTCTGCAGAAATACCAGATGAAAAGCTATTAAGATTCTATCTTACTAGTCAAGCACTTCAGGTAGCTTCCCTCCTGTTTGCATTGCCATGTATCTTTTTCCATCCTATTTTCTCAAGTAAAAGGGACTATCCTAACCTTTAATTGCACTGTCTTAGCTGAAGAGGCAACAGATGGAGCAGCTTTCCTGTGTCCTGTTCAAAATTATTCTCCCAAACACCCCAAAGAAGAATTCGTAGCATATGTTCCTCATGCATCACTCTGAGTCTGTATTAGTTACCTTCTGGTTTGTGGATTATTCTCCTCCCCAGCCCCAAGCAGATACAGTTTCTCTTAATTTGACTGTAAATCTCCTGTTGATCCGTTTTGTATCTTCTCTGTAATTTACTTTAAAAACATTGTTAGGTTAGCATCACATGAACCTGATTCTATTATCTTACAGCAGTCATGCGTTTAGCGTTGGAACTGATTCTGTAGCTTTATATTTAGTAAGATTTATTTTTAGACATAACTACAATGGAAGTGACAGAAGCTTCCTCCTCTCCCCCCAACAATTTATATATAAAATGTTTACTGTGGATGACAACTTTATCATAATTTAAAATAGAATGAGGTACCAAGGAAAAAAGTATACTTGAAGTAATAAAAATCAAACTTAATGTGAATGTGCAGTACCTGCTACAATCTTTTTGGAAAAAAATAATGATTTTTTTCCTTCATTTCTTAAGAAAAATGAAGTGGAATGAGGCTGAAGCAAAGGAAGTGGCAACACTCCAATCCAGAATAAAGCACCTGGAACCAAACTAATGCACACAACTGTCAATGGAGTGAGATAAAGTTTAGAAAGTTTACCAAAGTGTTTCTAGACTAATCATAACTAATATAATAATATAATGTAATAGACTAATCATAACTTGGTACCACTACCATCATGTACATCACTGCAACAGCGAGGGAATACCAGAGAAATGCTGGTAACATTCTGCTTTCTTAAACTCACTGCATTATTGACTACTTAAGTTTCCACCTGTTAGAGAAGGCAGAGTTGATAGTTCTTTGCTAATTTAGGGTAATTCAAATCATATATGACACTATTTCTCCTATCATGGATCAGCCACAGTTTACCTACAGGGCTTTTTTCCAATGTCCTGTTGAACTCTGCTTCACACAGAAAAAGGACAGACAGCTCAGCGATTCTGTCATGCTCACCATTGCTGCAGAAGAGCTAATGTAGTTAAACCAAGACTTATTAACTGCTTTAAGATGGAAATCATGCTGCAATTTAATTCTTAATAGTTTTTCCTCCTGATGTTCATTCATAGTTGCCCATTACTGTCATCTCTATAATGCTGGTATTTTCCTTAACCAACCTAGAGCTTCTGACCACTTTTCTGTTTCTTGCAGGTTATTTTTCAAATGACCCTAAATAAGATACTGCCATGCCCCCTTCCTCTTAATCTCTTCCACCTACAAGATACCACAGATCTTTAGGACCCAAGCTTGCATCTGCGCAGCCAGATGCTTCTCTCTCCTTCTTTGCACAAGCACCAGTATTACCAACTCTTATTAGTACATAACAAAGGAAAAGAAAAAAAAACAACCCAAAAACTGCCCCCCCCCAAAAAAAAAACCCACCAAAAAACCCAGACCCAAAACAAGTCCACTCACGTATGATCCTTTGTTCCCATTCTTCCTCCCACTCCTGCCAATTTAATCAACAGCATTCAAAACTGAGCCAAGAAGTTTGATCAGTTTCTATCAACAACCAAGACTGCTTGGTCCTTGCTTTGTGTGAAGGTGTCTGCAAACATGCACTCTAAGAAAGGACTTTGGTTGCAATTGTTTTGCCCCTTTCACTTCATCAGCTATATACATTTCCCCATTTACCTTTCCTTCTTCATCTCATTTTCAGTTCTTTCATGCTACCCCATCACATTTTGATGTTACCAAGCATACCAGGAACCTACCCACCTACCCATTCTTTGCAGCACCTTCACTGAGATACCTCTGAATACCTATCTATGACTCAACACTTACCTCAACATAATTAAGTAGTTTTCTGTCATAACACTTGCCTTTTTTCCAAATTATTTCTTTTTAAGGAGTAATTCTTCTAGAAGCAGTAAATCCTGCTCCTAGACAAAGATGGAAGATTCCTCACCATTCCTAGTGCATCGTACACATCATCAAGCAGAAGAAATTGAAACCTCTTCAATGCATTGATTCACTAACACTTTCAGGTGGCGATATTTCACTCCTATCTTTTCCCAGTATATTAGACACACTAAGTCCTTTCTACTTCACAATCCACCAAATCCTTTTCTTTTTTTCATTGAAAAGGAAGAAAAGAAAAGAAACTTAAACCCTTACACAAGCTATGAACATGTGCATAGAAAACTGGAAGGAAGGGAAATAATTAACAAGTGAGAGTTGCCATGAAGCTCCATCTAACTAAACAGCTTATAGAAAAACCTGTAAGGTTTAAGACTGAGCCACATAGATTAAAGGCAAAATGTTAATGCCTATAGAAGTAGAAGACAAAAAAGGTCTATGTAAGTTGTCATTATTAAAATGCCTTAGGGAAACTTTCTTATGGTAATTTAAACTGAAAAGGTTAAAACCTTAAATGGTATTATGTTCAGTCTATACGCAGTGCTTCCATACAATGAAAGAAGAACATACAACTTGCTCTTGCAGAAAAACCAACTGTTGCTATGTGACCCGTTAACTCCATGGATTTAAAGGAAAAGCCTAAAGAGAAACATACCACAAAGTACTTAAGCTTCAGGCAATGCTCAACTTTCTAATAATCTAGAGAGCACCAGAACACAGTGTCTTCTATGAAACCTAGCATCAGTTAAAAGTCTAAAGCATCAGTTACGCATTACATATACACACTAGGAATCAGAAGTCCCATCAGAGTGAAGATGCTCTCACAAAAGCGAGTTTATGAAATACCAATTTACATCCTGCAACTTCACTTTCACTGAGCTGGAAATACAAACTGAAGTGGCAGATTCTTTTTAATCTCTTGTGCAAAACAAAAACAGTTTTCCATCTCACTCATGAACTGGTATGATTTTCAGTCAGTGTTCTGCCTCTGTCTTTTTAAGTACAAAATAAATCATGTTACTGAATAATGAAAATGTAGAAGACTAGAAGTCTCTATAATATACATGACAAATATGTAAATACTTATAAATTAACAAACTCATACCAGACAAAAGTGAAAGCACAGAAACTGTATTCGTAATTACTTGAACTGTTGTAACTAGTAAGCTACGCTGAAGACAAGTAGCGTTTTACCACACGTTTAGCATCAATACACTTGTAGTAGTTCACATCATCCCAGTGCACCACGGCAAGGGAGACAGTATTACGGTTCAATGCAGTGTATTTTTTTGCACTGTTCCTTGCTTCTTTCATTCAGACTGGCTTGTTCACCACCTTTCTTCATTAAATCTCAAAAGATCTTTTCATCTTGCAGCTATCAGCTTACAAGGAGCTGCTTCCTATAAAGAGTTGTAAAAGGCTTTGTGTTGTTAAGTCTGTCTGCTGTGTTTAATATTTTCCGTCTCTCAATACACAATCACTAAGTGTAAGACTCCATGTAGGAGGATCAGTCTACAAGGGAGCTAAAGCCTGTAAAACTGCCCAGTGTTTCTGATGGAATCCATAGGAGTAAACTTTTTAAATTAAAAAATACCTCAGCCACTTGATGTTGAATGTACATATTGATACAAACTTTCATCACCAGAGATGAGATACTAAAATCAAATTGGAATTATTCCATTATGATTGAGTGCATAGTACTGTCAGTGGGAAGAGAGGCATGTGCTCCTTATGTTTTGGCATGACTATGTTTGACAGTCTCAAGTTTTTCAAAAAGCAGAGAAATTTAAATCTTTTCATGAATCTAGCACAGAACACACAGAATCACACAGAACTGAGAGCTTGCCATTCCAACACCCAGCATCTGTGGAATCTCAAACTGAGCCTTAGAAACAGGCAGAAGACTACACGGGAGAGACCACAGAGGACCTCCCTCACTAGAGCACTGCTTTCACTTCTCCTTTGGCATGCTGTAGGTGCCGAGATCTTGAAGAACCCATCAGTGCAATCCAGGAAGTCACCAAAAAGGCACCTAACATAAACCAGCTTGCTGTTAGCTTAAATGAGCTTGCTTTTAACTGAAAATGGCTGTGGCTCCTACTAAAAGCAGAATTCAATCTTGTACCAGATCAAGCTCCTCTGGGCTAGGATCCAACTAGCTTCAGGATTTTAGTCAAGCACAAGTGAAAGATGTAGGAATGTACAAAATTCTGTGAAACTACAGAAGTACAATATTGCATATTTACACATCTGAAGTGATGCTAAGAAAAACTCCTTTTAGATTCAGAAAACTTTATTTAGCTAAGGGATTTTTTTAATGTCACATTCTTAGGTGCAACCTCTGAGGAAACACTAGCAAGTCAGAATTATTTAATTTAAAGATGAGACAAAAGAGAATAAAGCATTATTCAAATCCATAAAAGGCTGTATCCAAAAGGAAAGAAGGCATCTCATCTCCAAGTCTCTGGAGAACACTAAGTAGTAACAAGTTTAGATTACAGCAAGAAAATAAACCTCAGGTTAGACATATGGAAATTTTTTTTCTGATAAGAATTGTGAGGCATAAGAGAGGACAAAGCAAGCACCTCTAATCAACAGACTTGGCTTCTTCTGCCTGGGAAAGGTGATGGTGGACTTGATTTTCCGAGGTCCCCTTCCAACCTCCTCTCTTGAGCTCAAAATCAGTCACTTGCACATTTGAACTTTCCATGTGGTAAACGAATAAACACACTGGAAGTTTAAGAACTTACTTTCTTGTAAATTAATCATGATGCATTCAGACCTTTCTTCACATGAAACAGGACACCGTTAGCCCTTGGCTTTGTTTCTACCATCTGTAGCTCTATGAAATTATAGCATCTGACAAGATCTATGCTCACACCCTCCTTGTTACCGTTGCAAAGCTACAGCTACCAAGACTGTACTGGAGCTGCAGAAGCAGAGGGAGACGCAGCCCACTTCAGAAGAAAGGAGAAGATGTAGATAATTTCCAGATACTCTGAGACTTGGGTGAGAAAATTCAAGGGTTTTCTTTTCTATGAAAAACATTAATACTTAATTACTAGTGTCATAAATTGAGAGAAATCCCAGCAGCTTACAAAGATTCCAGTAGTCCAAACTCAGATATCTGTAACCATTGCCGATGCACTGCCTCTCAGTGTATCTTTTATTTCAACCCCTCCTAAGCTCACGGTAAACCCAGACTTTTACTAAATGCATTTCATTAATAAAAAAACCCCCAAAACAAACAAAACAAAAACAGTAGCAGAAGTATGTACTGTGGTTAATTCACTAGCAAGGAAAACTCAGGTTGTAGTGTAAAGTATTAAAGACTAACACCATGAAAGTTAGGATACTCTAATTAGTCTCTGGCCTCTAACTAAATCTCTTACCTCATCCATTAAAGTTGATTTGAAACTTTGTTAGCTAAAAATAAAGCAGTAAACAGTTGAAAGAGGGAAAAAATAAAAAGAGAAAGGCAAGAACTAAAGAGGACCTGGCCTTCAACTTCACAGAATTACTCCAAAACTCACTTAAGTTATTGTGATTAAGAATGAGCTATTCTAAAACAATCAAAAGATCACTAATTAACTGTTCAATAAAGCCTACACAATCCATGATAATTTTAATTATATCACTGGCTTCAAAGATTGTACAAGGAGTTGTAAAAAGAACAGCTTCTTCACACTTCATCTGTTATGGCATACAACTCAATTTCTAAACCTGTTCCTTCATCTATGCTAACTAAATGGCAAGAAAAATGGCATTTCAGTACTGCAGACAACAGTCACAGAATATTTGCTAAACAAACCCGCATTTTTCTACAGTGTCAGACAAACAATTCAGAACTTGAAATAAGACCTGTTGCCCTTTATCATTTACGTAAGGGTAAAAGCTCTCTCAATCACCTATAGTCTGCAACTTTCTGATGATACACCACTCTTTGTAGAAAAGGGGGAAGAAAAAAGAACAAAAGAAACTGGTTGCATGGAAAGCAAATGCAGGTGAAGGGCCGGAGGGGGGTGTGAGGGGAGGAAATGCTTGTTAGCATTGGTTGACAATCCTAGGGTTTTTTATACTGATTTCTGGTGCTAATGAGATTTCTATCATACTGCCAAACACAAAACACTAGAGGCTCGATCCTTTGGAGTCTTCCTCCAAACAGGTAGCAGTAACTTTACACAGATAACAGCTATTGGCACAAGATTTGTTGTACTTTAATGCTGTCCAAATGAATGACTCATACAAGGCAGCTTTCAATTTTAATCAACATAAACTCCTGCTTCAAACTCACAGGCAGCATAAACCTCACATGACCTCTCATGTTTTTTACAGTCATATTCTAGAGAACTATAAAAATGCTTTACTCTATCACTTAACATTATTGGTCACATTCCATTACAATGCAAATCCGTTGTGCACACAGACACAGGGAACTATACCACAGATAGTACAGCCTCAGAGAGCACTACCTGCAGAAGGAACAATGACACTGAATTTAGCACCAGTGTGCATCGAAAAACAAATAAATCTGGTGTCCTTTTTGTACTTAGGTATCCTTTTTGTCAGGGTCATAGTTTCCTCTATATTCATCTTTGGTAAAGAAGATTTAACATCAGCTTGTGAAAAATTCTATGAAGGTCTATGCTGAAATTTGTTCAGCAGCTTTTTTTTTTGTTCTTTTAACTTGTTATTTTCTTGGGTCCCTACCAATCAGGTACGGCTACTTGCATAGAAATTCAATTTCAACAAACCAAGTAAGTGGAAATCTGAATTCCTAGCTTCATTTTCTCCCCAGTAAAAGTCTCTTTGACCAGACCACCTTACATTAAAGTAATTATATGAGAAATACTTTAGTAATAAAGTTTTAGGACACTTTGCAAGTAAATCATACTTGAACATCACTGACCCAAATTCAGTATGTGAGAAATAAGTATGTGAGAAGTCTCACAAACTTTGAAGTTTCTTGAAAAGACATGCAGAAGACAGCAAGAAATTTCATCTGTGAGTAACAGTAAAGCAGCTCCATCTGCATCAACCTGCTCGGAGACATGGAAATCTATCATTTTGGGGGGATTTAAGCTTGTACAAGACCAATGTAAACTAAAGGTGTTTAGTGCAAGATGAAAAATATGATGTTATTTAACAGACATGTTCTATCTCTGAATTTTCTGAAACTGGCTCAGGAGCTCTAGTCATGAATGTCTTTGAAACTCAGAGTTGACTTCTTTCACAGCCATTAATCTGCAGGGTAAACCTAGGTCTACACTTCCTGTAACATCCACTTTCTGGGCTGTGAATTAACCAAGCTCTGCCTTCTACCACTAATCCTAACTGTAGCACAACAGGAATTATGTGCCTTCCTCCACTGTCTGAAGGCACATAATGACATCTCCTTTGTCTGAAGAAGGTAAACCAGAATCATAAGGGTAAATTTCTTTTTACAGAGTAGTTTGCATGAATTTCTTGGTTTATACCAGAGTTCCTCTATGTCCTCATGGCCTTGGATAACTAATAGCCATCTGTACTCCTACTAATCACTGGAAGTATAAACTTGCTGCGGAAAAACCAGTATCAACCCCATTTATGACCATAGAGACAGTATGACAAAATTTGGGTTATTCGGATTTTGACTCTTCTATTTAAATAGGGAAGAACAGCCTAATAGACGTTTTCAATACAATTCTTTCAGTTTAATACATTTCTTCTTACTTTTGGAGTATGTAACACTACAATTTCCTTTATGCTTTCTGCTTCACTTTCACCCAAAATCTGAATGTGAGGCTTCAGCATTCTCCCTTACATTTAAGACTGCCTTCTGCTCCAGTACTGCACATGTGAGAAGTGCCTCAGAAGCAGTGCTGAAAGTAGGAATTCTCTCTCTCAGTTGTTAGTGCAGCAACAAACGCTTGTTAAATACGTTTGAACAGATCACCCCTCACAGCTTTTCAAATCTGCAAGACCTGCCCCTGAAAGAATTTTTAGGGCATGTTAAAATTAAAAATACATGAGAAATTTTTAAGAGAAGACACCCAAACAGGAGAAAAGTCTTAACTCTCCAGGTCACCACTTGCACATGTATCACTATGACCATCAGTTGCCGAAAGCCTATTTAAAAAGCATTCTTCAGAAAAAGATTCACTATTTTAACTAGTGAAATTTATGTTGTTCATAAGCTGGCATGTTACAAGGCATTAGAAAGTTTTTATTTCTGACTGTTTCTAGGACAATTAGCACAAAAATACAATGGTGCAATCTTGTTCAGCACTTTTGAAGAGAAGTCTTTCTGTTTTAGGCCATGAATACATAGCTGGGCCCAAAGCAGCCATGCAAAGCAGAGCAAAAATATGACAGTGTCCTTAAAGAAAGATCTTTCCCTTCTTCTACTGAGTAAGTTAAAATAAGGTAAAAATCAATGGAGCATTGAGATGAGAGCTTTATGTTGTTTCAGTGCCTTTACACAAAGTGAAAGGCAATCAGCTGACTGTTAAGTCTTCCTAGAACTCATTTCACATTATAACAGCTCTCACTGAACAGAAAACATATATAAACACACCAGACCAGAATACTGAAGCATTCAGCTCTGTCTTAGAAACCATGAAAAAACACTAAGTTGTATTTTCATTAAACATTTCTCGCATGCTTTATATATATTAAAAAAAGTTCAATTAACACATGATCAAGGTTTTTGATAGTGGGAAGGGATTTCCCACGTTCCTCTGGTTTGTGGACAGTGATTGTATCATACAGGCAGCAGAACAAGCTCACGGAACTGCTGTGAACAGCCATCTCCTGGTCCCCTGCCACAGTGCTGAAAACTTACATTTTCAGTACAGCACCTTGTCTGTAACACCTCATCTCCCTCAAATCTGAAATGTGAGAATGAACACAATCTACCACAGCTGCTTTTGAGAGCAGGAAATCAGGGTAGGTGGGCAGCAAGGGAATACATGAAGAGCCAAAAATAAAGAAAGAAAAATCTTCACTGAAGCTGTCGTACTACAATATATGTAATTTTAGCATAATAAGAGTTCACAATCACTGCTGCAAAATTTGAGAAGGGAAAGACTGGTACCAGATGTTATGTCATATTTTATTTTTCCAGTAATCAAGAACGCTATATATCGACCTAAATACTCGAACAACCCATCACTAAACCCTGTGTTCATAAAAAGTACTTATCTAAAAGGCTGACTCCCAAATATTTTTCATATTTCTATATTGCATTTTTGCCTAAAGACATTTACCTAGCTCCTGTTCGTTGCAGTAAGGCAATCATGTTTAGAACAGAGAAAGGATTCCAGCTCTTGGAGAGAACTTGCCTGTACCAAATTAGTAAGATTTCCTTCTAATGGACTTTTAAACATAAACAGGCTCTTACTCACCAGATTAATCCACTTCCATGATCTTCAAAGACTGCCTAAAGCTAGATGGCCAGTCTCCTATTCCATTTATAGACCCTTAATTTCACCCAGTTTTAAGTCATTAGAAATTGAGAGGGCTCAATACTTCTGAAATTAGGGTCTTTATAGCTGCTAAATGTTGCATCTCCACTTAACAACAAACAAAAAAAATCCAGAATTAGCCCTGGGTTAGACGTTTTAAGACACTACACTGAGAACAATGTAGACACGCATCCTGTTTATTCAGTGGGCAAGGACATAACAGCCTCAGACCTAGAAGGCTCTTTTACACCAACATGACAATGTAAGCAAGCACTACAGCTCAACCTCAGTACTTGTTTACACACTGTTAGTAGTCAGGAGGAAAAAAGAAAAAAAGAAAAAAAAAAGGAATTTTTTTATACTGCAAACATCACACAATAAACTCTTAAGTACTGCAAAAAGTTATATCTTTACACAAAACTAAAGAACTTTAGTTTAACTAATAGTCCAGTGAAATTGTATACTGGCAACACAATCAATTGCAGCTCTGTTGCTAGAGACAAGCCTTCTCCTTTCTGAATTTTCCTTCATTGTGACCCAAAGGAATAAAGACCAAATAGACAGATGCTTGGGAAGGCTGCGCTCAAGATAGCACATTGTTCTGAGCCATCTATGGATATACACTCTTACAGACACATTATCCTTACAGAAACAAAAATTCCCAGTGACACACTCAAGACACTTTGGTTTGTTAGGGAACACCAAGTGTAATAAAAAAAACCAAACAAAAACCAAAAACCAAAAAGCTTTCATTCATCTTGGATAGCTGACAAACCTTCTAAGGGACAGGGTGAGCCCTCTTGATAAATTTCTGCTCCTCTCAACACTTTGGAGTATTTATAAACTAAGTAGCAAGGAAGATTTGATGTAATCTGTGCATATTGAGAGAAGTAACATAAGGAGTTAATTGACATTTTCCTAGCACGTATTTTTAGACAAACATAAAACTGATGTGCTGGATCAGACCCAGAGATCCATTAGGCCAGTTTCCTCTTAGAGCATGATATTGGAAGCTTTTGCGAGGGCCCTGTAAGGTCTGTTTCAGGTCTAAGAAGGACAACTGGCCTACCTTTTGGCATGTGAAGACTGCTGACTAGGTATCTTCCACTGTGAGGTCAATTACTTTAAAGTCGTTCTAAAACAGTGATTACAAGTGAGATTATTGATATACAAGTATAAATAAATTCACCCTTAATAATAACTTTCGTTTAAAAACCAAATATTTATTTTGCCAGCTATAAGGACAAACTTAGATTTTTCCATGGTAGGTCTGCAAGCTCTGACAGATATAACAAGTCATGAAACAAACATGTTTTAAACCGCCTGCACCACAGACTCTTTGGGAGGAAGACCTAAACAGAAGCCAGCATTTTTGGGTTTTATTTTCACTAAGGGTTTTTATTTATTTATTTATTTAGTTTTTACCTTTTAAATGCTTCAGCAGGGTTCCTCTCACATTCCCCAGGTTGCAAGAGACTTTGAATAGCAGGATCTCTTAGTTTGTCCTCATATCCCTGGATCAGTCCACTGCGGCAGATCTGTGTAACTAAACCTCTAATAAATCCTCCAACACACAGTGTGTCAGAGTCTTGAGCCCTGCAGAAATGGAAGGCTAGAGCCTGACGATGTAAGCCTCTTTGTAGGTTTGCAGGTGAGCTTGGCCAGAGTAACTCAGTACAGAGGGCCGTCTTCCCACTCCCGGGCCCTCCTACCAGCAATACACCCCAGGCAGCTCCTTTCCCGGAGAGGACACCAGTATTATTCCCAGAATTCGCTACAAGAGATGATTTGTTGGCAGCACTACTGCTGCAGTTAGCTTTCTCCTGGAGGCAGTGCTGAAGCTTATGGAAAACCCACTCCCTACAGTAAAACTGCTTTCCCTGAAGCAAGCTGGTTTGAGCCATTTTACAAAGCTTCTTCTCTTGGGTTTGTCATAAGCAGCAGTAGTACACCTTCAACATCTCAGAGCAGCGAGACACTCATTCATCTTGCACAGACAAGTCTTCTGCACACAACTTGACAGAGGTTGGGGTAATCAGTTCTCACAAAAGTTAACAGCCTCTTCTCAGGACGGGTGTCACTCCATTTGTATGCTTCACTACAGTCAACATAACACCATCACAGCTCAGCTGACATCATGAAGCCGTGTCTGATACCAACATTCAGCAATGCTTCTCATGTGGCTCAGAAGTTCACACAGCTCCATGGCTGCATCTGTAGTTTATGCAGTTGTGTGTGTTCCCAGTACACAGGGGAGACAATACATCTGGAAAAACTGAGGGAAAGCCAACTTTTCAGTGTATACTAAATGCCTTTCAGTTCTGGGCATTAATCTCTCTGGATATACATCCAGAAAAAGCTGTCCAAAACAAAATGTTCCTTCTGGGAATTTTACAGAGAAAGCGATTTTTCTTCAGAGTACTACATACATCCCACAAATGTGGATAAGTACCACTTACTAAAAAAAACGGTCAGTTTGGACAGCAAGCTTTGCAGACTTCATACATCTGGGTGAGTGTCTGAGAAGTGCTTCAGAGTAGGGCTCCTTATACAGTACAGACAACAGGAAAAAAAAACACATTAATGGCTTCTCATTTCAATACATTCGTGTCTTCTCCAGGAACTTGGATTCTTACTGAACCTGTTCTCAGGTATCTTAATCGCAAGATGTCAGAAGAGACAACATCTTCCCCTAGAGCTCTGAAATAAAGAAGACAGCACTTTTAACCCTGCATGCAAGTCATAATTCAGTCAATTTCAAATGCAGATAACAAAGAGTGAAGCAAGGACTCATTCTTTATTTCTGCTGCTGAATTAATCTAAAAAGCTGTTTTAAAGACAATTGTTGTGACAAGTTAGGATGAGCCACAAAAAAAACCCATAGCAATAAACAGTGGACTCAAAACCACAGGAGTCTTGCATTTTCTCCTGAGGAGAACTGAATACACCCCTTCATCATCTTAGAAACATTCTTCCTAACGAGGCTTCACCACCGAATTCTCTCTTCCTCCTATTTTTCTACTGCCGGCTGAGGGGATTTTTTGAAGTTTATTTTACAGGGGATCGCTGCCGCCGGCTCTTCGCACACTTCTTTGTTCCGGGCTCGCCAGCAGCAGGGCGCCC
>NW_009924998.1:0-8512 GCF_000696875.1 Nestor notabilis
AAACTTGCTGAGGGCACACTCAATTCCATGTTGACATTGTCCATGTCACCGAGAAAGATGTTAAACAACACAGGTCCCACCACTGATCCCTGAGGGACACCACTTGTTAGTGGTCTCCAAGTGGACATTGAAACATTGACCACAACTCTTTGTGTGTGGCCATCCAGCCAGTTCTTTATCCACTGAGTGGTCCATCCTTCAAATTGGTGTCTCACCAATTTAGAGACAAGGAGGTCGTGTGGGACATTGTCGAATGCTTTGCACAAGTCCAGGTAAATGACGTCAACTGCTCTGCTGCTGTCCATCAGTCCCATAGCCCCATCATAGAAGGCCACCAAATTGGTCATATTGGGACATTATAAAATGAGGCATTCGCTGGCTGAAAACAACAGGGAAGCTCGCCTTTCTAATAACTTCGTTGTCAGTAACTGTATGCATACTACTTTTATTCTGATAGAAATTTTCTACTTCCTTTCACTGTCTTGCAGAACTGTTCTGATGTCCTAGATTTAACAATAGGAAATTTGGTGGTGTGTTCAGCACTCACAGGATGGGGCAGAAGCTTGTATCTAGATGGCTATAGAGAAAACATGAGATGCATTCTCCAGTTATGGTGTGTTATGTCCTTCATGAGACTTTTAGAGCATAAGACATATATTTATGCACACAGTATAAATCTAGGATTATGATGGGCCACTAATCCAATCAAACATAGCCCTCAGGCTGAATAGAATGTCAGGGTAGGAAAAAAGTACAGCCACATGTTCCTGTGCCCTGGAAAAATAAGAACTTTCTGGTGACTAAACATTCCACACTTATTAAGAGTAATGCAATGTGTGAATGTGTTCTGTCATATTCCTTGGGGTTTTTTTTTAATTTATTTTAATTATCTGCTGATGTATTTATGATATGTGTGGTGGATGGAAAAAGCCACAATAAAACATTTTATAAACATTTCAGACTTGTACTCAGTATACGTTTTTCTCATTTTGCTTCTGAGGTATGCAGTGATTAAACAGAAAGTGCGTGTGTGTGTGTACGTGTAAGTTTTGTATTCTGTCAGCATCATCCACCTCAAAAGTACCAGTTTTATGAGTCAGGTATTTATTGGTGTGCACTAAGAGTCAGTAGCACAAAATAAAATAGACATCCCTTACTTACAGTATAAGCAAATTAGTAAACACCTTCTTTGGCAAAGACATCCACTGATAATAGTTAATACGCCCATCTGCTGTATTTTCCTTTCTTTTGGCAACATGTTTTTGCTTATGTTGCACTGTGCTCCGTAGGAGGTGTGTGGTTCATAAAAGCAGAGCACCAGCCACTTGCCCTCATTGATAGGTTTGCCTATTGCTTAAGTAACTGAAGAGGTTTCTAAATTGTCATTGGACCTCTGGCTTGGAGGTCCTTCCACCCCTTGTTCCTTTTTTTTATTTCTTCAGCTTGCTTTCATTCTCTTCTTATGTAGACCATTGAGTCACATAGTGTGATGAGGCTTGGAATGTCGGGCAATAAAGAGATAGCAATATATTTTTCTTGGGTGCAAAAATGGGTGAGTACCTATTCCTTGTCACAAAACCAGAGTTTACTGCTTTTAGCTCTTTTCTGTAGGCTGCTATATTTTTATTTCTCAGGTCAGTTTCTGGAAACAATAGCTGGAAACCATGAAAGAGAACAGCTCAGTACTTTACAGGAAGATCATTCTGCACTCCGGCTGAAAATTTAAAATGTTGTCATAAAGTTATCATAAAAGGCTTTTGTGTGTGTCTGTGTGGGTATCCTACAGATTTTGTACTGACATAAAGTCCCATTTGTTTTTTTCAGGTTGAGTAACTGCAGGCATAAGTGGCTTGAAATCTTCTGAAGCAAAAAGAAAGGTGGCATTTTGAGTGATGGTGATTCCTCTTTGCACACAAAGAAGACTTTTAGAAACCTGGTGACTGAGTGGCATATCACTGAATATGGGAGCATGGTAAGGACCTGCAGAGCTTTACTTATCCACTAAGTTCACTGAGGAGCTTGAATAACAAATCTGAAGTTCCCACATTGTGTGGCAGAAAAAAATGCAATAGGAAGAACACTAATAAAATGATAGCCTTTGCAGATATTATAGATTATCCCCCAACTCCCAAGAAAAATAACCTACAAGCTGCTCTTAAAAGCAGAGAATAAGGAAAATAAGGACTGATATTTGAGGATTTCACTAGAAAGAAGTGTCATTTTCAAGGCCATTTATGTCATGCTATCCCACATAGAAGAAGATAATAACTGAGCAAAGCTGCTGCCCAGATATCTGTCATTTAGAAACGGAAAATGTTGAGCAGGCTGAAAACAATGTCCAGGGATTAAACACTATGAATGTTAATGTTAGGCAGACCAGCAAAGCTGCAATCCCTGTTTAATGCTTTCACAGCAGACATACAAATAGATAGTGCAACATGTGTTTGGGTCATTGACTAAAATAAGAATTTGAGAAAGCAAGCTAGACTACATAGCTAGACATATAATTCCCATAATGTTAGTAAACATTGCACATACTATAGCTTGAAATAGCCAGTGTGTTTATTTTTTTCCTTTCTGTTTCACAGCCTTATCATTAGGAAAAACTCCTGGCAGCAGGGAAAAAGAGCAAAAGGAAAATGTTTATGCATAAATACCTTCTGTATGTTCAGTCTTTTGCCTAGGGACTAGAATGTCTGTTCATTGACACTTCTCCCGGTCCAAAGACCACTGTCAGGTTGACCACTGAACTGATACTCAGAGTTCTTATAGGTCATTCTCAACATCATTTTAACTAAAATTAATCCAAGGTAACCCTGCAGTCTTGACTGAAATATTCCCTTGAAGAACACACTTGGAATTCTGTTTAAAATATCTATTTTTCTTTGCACATCAATTAATTAACAGCAGGGTAATTCATCGTAATAAAGGCGTTTGTGAGGTCTGCATGAAAGTCCCTCAGCAGCAAGAGGTCTTCAGAGGCAAGTAGTGCTTAACATCAAGTAAAATCCTTCCTGATGTGGTATTACTCTTAAAGACACATAAATGAGGCAAGACATTTGTGTCCGTATCAGTGCCCACTGCTACAGAAGATTTGAAGGAAATTTCTGGCAGTTATTTTCATAGTTTCTGCTAAACTCACACTTCTGGATATAGTCATCTTAGATTAATGGCAATCTTGTCATACTGCTGTAGCTGGCTGTGCAGTGATAGGAGTGCACATTACACTGATGGAAAAGTTCTTGGCTTTCCTAAATAGACTGTGCGAAAAAATACAGTTAAAGATGGAAAAAGAGTTTATGAGTACAAGAATCAATCAGCATATAAAGGGAGAGGTTGAAATTACTGGGTAACAAAAAGCCACAAAGACAGTTACAAAGGATTTCAGAAATATCAATGAAGGATTATCTGTTCTGGAAAGCAATTTTAGCTATCCCACCTTCACCCTGTAAAGTCTCATATCTACCCTAACCTCCAATCGAACTTGCCAGCACAGTCTATTGGATGTATTTATGATACTTAGACATTAATAAAATCTAGAGAGAATCTTCAATCCCTTTCATCCTTATCACTTTGTACCTCCTGATATGTCTGGACCCACATAAGCACTAATATACGTACAGTTCTCGAGTACTATACAAATGAATCAGTTTTGCTAACATAGCTCCCATCCACACTTGGACTCTTAGTAGCTAATTAATAATGCTTTCTGCTGTCTAGAAAAGATAACTTTGATATACATCAGGATATTTTTAAACAGACATAGAAGCAGATGCAAGTAACTTTGTCCATACTTAGAGCTGTGAGACCTGATGCTGTGACCAAGAACCATACAGCTGTGTTAAGATAATAATAATCTGAGCTAATGCATTCACCTGGGAGGCTGAGCTCATTAGTTTGAACACAACACCATCCTAATGTGACTACATGGTTTGCAGCTGGCTCTCAGTATGTGTAGAATGAATCCAAGTTGCCTATGTGGAGAGATGTTAATGCATGCTGAGGGGAAAAATGGGTCAGCGGAATTTAGGTGGAGTCACATTCAGTTAAAAAACATTGGTTTGTTGAGGTTGAATACTTCACACACTTTGGTTGTTTAAGCCAGAATATTATTTTTTTAAGAAGAAAAACCCTCCAAACAGAAACAATGAACTGCTTTGAAAAAACCTGTTCTGGAAGTTTTTAAGTGATGTGGTTTTTATTTTATTTTACAATAAACTTTTATTTAGAATTTTTAAAATGATACAATGTACCACTGGAGAAAGGACAATAATCAGCAGGCTTATGCTGAAGGAAAATTTCCTAATATAACCTTTCTATTTTAAGAATTATAGCACTGGAATATATAATTCAAATAAGTGCTGAGATCTCTATCATATTTGAGTCTTATGGAAAGATCTAGTAAGCATCTGCTGTGAATTTTTTGGGTATAACTGAACCTCTTTGGAAAAGAGGAGGCTGGAAGAAAAAGTCCAGGGTCTGCAACACTTGCACCAAGATGATGGGTTCTTACGTGTGAGATGTCACACAGAATGAGATTTTTGATGAGGTGCCCTTGAGAGGCAGTATTTTTTGCATCCCACTAAATTTTGAAGTTAGTGTAATGAGGGCTGTTCTGTGTGACAGATTCTGCTATGGCAGGTTTTTCCTCTTTGAGTCAGAAGTTTCTGGCTAATGGCACAAGTAACTTGTTCATTTCCTAGGGAAAAGAAAACACAATCTGACACAACAGCTCAGGAAGACTGCTGATCCCTGCATAAAGGGAACACCTGAGATCTCTTCCTCCCTCACTTTTTCTGTTTCCCTGTTACAAGGTGGAAAGTAGTAGAACATTTAGATGATCACAAAACCAATAGGGAAAAATAATATTTTTTTTTTTTTATCCACTTTAAATAATTTTTAATTCAGCTACATATGTGCTGGAGGCAGAACATAAAACTTCTAACTGCACTGTAGAGGTGAATGCCTGTTCTCTTCTCATCTCTAGCAAGGACATAAATGAAGGTGTAAATTTAAATAGTACCATTCCACTCTTCTGTTATCACTAGGTAATTTTCACTAGCTTAGATTCCTGTAGTAATCTGTGTAATATGAATGAATTATCTCAAATGGGAGTTGAAGTGACTGCAAAAAAAGACTAATGTTTGTATTACTCCTTAATTTTGCTATGAAGCTTTAGTCCCATACATTCATGATTTTTTTTTTAATCACCTACATTCATCTAACCACAGATAATTTCTTATGCTAGAGAAAAACCATTAATGGCCCTCTTGTAAGTTAGCCTTTTTTTTTTTATGAAACCTGGTACAAAAGACAGGAACCTATTTTCATATTTAGCTATGTTGTTAATAATTGATATGAATTAGAACAGATGAACTTTCTCTTTGACTACATTTGATGTTTCTACTTGGTCTACATATTTGAAAAAGAGATCACTTTCATCTAAGTGTCTAAGTTCAGATCTGGGTAGAAGTTAGATAGAATTTTAGATGGGAGTTTTTGAAATGCTAACTTCTTATATGTTTCTTACCTTTCCTACATAATATTATTTTCACCATGATCTCTTTCCAATAAGTTTTTTTTTAATGACAACATAATAAACACTAACAAGAGACTCCTCTAAAATCTGAATGGAGGTATAACTAAAACCACTGAATTCTTCCTTGATGCCATTGTATTCTGCTTGGTTTCTTCCATTCATGACTCTGCTCTCACAGTGTTCCCTGTATAGACTTCAGGCAAGGATGAACTGGGAGCCAAAAGAACTGACTGATACAATAGATTTCAGCAGAATGTGTGAATGACTGGAAGTCCAGACAGGTGGTCACCCTGGAGTTAAGGCTGTAGCTCCTGACAGAGCAAGGTGCTGGATGAATGTCACAATACACATGTGATTTAAATCCAATCTACACCGAACACACCACACCTACAATTCACGTGTGTAAGGTGCACAACAGATGCTCTGGCTCATGCAGTGTGTGCTACGGGTGCATATCCCTGTATTTTTGCCTTGTTTTTTCCAAAAAGAAGGCAAGAGTGAGGAGTGTACATGATTGGGCATGGGGTGCAGGAATAGTAAGAGGCTGCTCAACCCTGCAGCATCCTAAGCAGAGCTGTATCTCTGTCAGCTTTGGTTCCAGCTATCTTACAAGCATGCAAAGGTACCTTTTTTAATAAAACATTACTGGATGCCAATGTAAGAAAGCATTAAAAAACCCCAAACAAATAAAGAAAAACCAAACCAAAATAGCAGGAATGAAACACCTCATATTGCATTGCTTGCACATTTGTTTTTGTTACTGGAAAATAAATACTGAGTGAAGGAGGAGACTGCAGGAAGGGATGGGAGAGTTAAGGCAATTAACTGTTGATACAGAGAATTCACTTCTCCGTATGTCCTGCTGCTGTAAGAGAGTTCCTGCCTGATTGCTTGAATCAAACTTTACAAAAGCAGTCACTAATTGTGTGTCTGGGCATTAGATGTGTGTCCCCAGCTTAACATTCTCCACCTTGATTTACCTAATTGCTGAGCATTTACATCAGCAACTAAAATAACTGAAAACTGGGCTTTGTAAATGTTCTGTTCAGTGAGAAAAGAAATCCTGAACATCTCAAACTGGGTATACCAGATGAAAACATTTGTCTTTAATTTTTCTCCTCCTGCCTCTAGAAAATGGACGTGTTAATAATCACTTACCTTACATGAGTACAGTGAAGATAAATTATTCATGTTTGTGAAACAGAACTACTACAATGAGAACTGCTGTAAGAAGCTAAATGGTAACTAATAACTGTCTTCAGAACTGAGGTCGAGTAATGTGCTGTAAAAAACTTTGTGGGTTACTGTTGCGTTCAAAGGTAAGACAATTTGGCAGAAAATAAACCCCCTTGCATTTGAACCGATCCTCAGATATTAGAGGGGCTGTGTGTGGCTAGGCTTAGATTCTGAGTGGTGTCCAATTTATCACTATCAGTTCGGTCACATTCAATATATTGAACAATCGCAGTTCTGGATACACTAATAGTGCACTGCACCTTCAGTCTAATCATGCTCATGAACTAACACGACTACACTGAAGAATCTGGTCACATTCAATGAGAGAATTATTATGATTAGCTACTTACACAGTGCAGTTTATTAAAGCAACAGATACAGGTTCTTATGGATTGTCGGTGATAAATACACTGTCTGCAAAAGCACGTGCAAATAATAGGGTATACAAATGTACGACAAAGTTATGAATAACACAGCCTGGCTTTAAAGTATAAAAGTAAAAATGACTCTGTATAGAGATTCCTAATTTTCCCAGGGAAGCACTGGATACAGTGCAAGTCTTACCCAAAGGTGTCCCTATGGGGTGGAAGAAAGGCCCAGCCCGTCGACTGGTCCCAGGTGTCAAGGGCAATCTGCTGATGGAATCTTCCTTGGTTCATCCACAATGATGTCTTCCCTAACACCCCCCACTCCTTGGGCCATTTTTGTACTATTTTTCACTTCCAAGGTAGAGCTTGAGTGATTCAAGTCATACATACCTTTATTGTTACTGGTGTAAAATTCTCTCGCTTCGCTTTTAAAGGTGTATACCACAAGAAATTCAAAGAACGTGCTCGAAAAGGGGTGGTCTCACTTTGGAGGCGGGTAGCATTAGAGATGGAGGTGTGTTTTTGTGTTAAAATACACTATAATGAAGCAAAGTTCACACAAAAGATAGCATTTTGTCAAAAGATGACAGACTGCTGGCTCAGGGTAGCAAGTATGCAGCTCATCAGTTTCAAGTACCACCTAGTTCCCATCTCTGCTGGCGCTGGGACAGAGCTTGGCCACAGAATCTCCACTCCACTCCGTCCTCCATTCAGCAATGTTGCCACGGGAACCACTGTGGAGTGAATTCCTGGCATACCAGCTGCAGCTGCATCTTACCCTGAAAGTTTGTTTTTCCTTTATGTGTGAACAATGCTACATTTTTAAATATAAGTTTAATTTCTAAGTCATATTCAAAAATCATTGCACAGTTACAAGCTGAGCAATAAAGGTAAAGCAAAATGCTGTATAACTGTCCATTAAGCTGGTGCCATTCATACTGTCCACTGAATGAGACAGACAATCTTTTGTTAATTTGGAAAGACTAGAGTTAAACTAAACTTTGTATAATTGAGGAAATAATGAAGGTTAAACCCAGTCTAAACTTGATGTTTTCTATGCTGTAATCACCTGATTTAATATTAGTTCTCCTTTAAGGTGAGCACTGTAGATATTGAAAATGACTGACAGTCAACATATGTAAGAAAAGGTAATTAGTATGATGTGTGGGAATGAGGTTTGGAGATGCTGTAAAATCGTATCCAATAGAGGAACACTTGGTAATGTAATGTTGTGGCTTTGATAAGGCAGGAGAAGAGAAGGATAGATAGTAATGTAATTTAAAGAAAAACAATGGGAACATGTAAGCAAATGCTGGTAACAAGAATAAATCTCATTTCAGCCCTTTACTTGTTTGGGCTCTCTCCTGCT
>NW_009924998.1:8543-53078 GCF_000696875.1 Nestor notabilis
CATAATTAGACATCCCTGCTGCCACAATAAATCACTTTTCTAACACACTGATGCACCCTGACACAGTAAGGCCAAGCTGGCAGGTCTGCTCTAAGTAAGGATATGCTGAGTAGCTGACATGAACTTCTGATGCATTTCAAATAGAGACAGTGAGAATCCTTTAACAAGCACCCTCTCTGTTTTTCAAAGATTTCCATAGAGTCTGAATATTACTGATTTATCAGAACAGTCCTGTACGTATACTGTACCTCAGTGGAACTATGTTTATCACAGGATTTTGCTGATGAACTATGACTCCTGCTTTCCTAATTTTCTAGTATTTGTTTTTTATTTCCTGTAAACAGCCTGCAGCATGCATGAGATGTTTCTGTAGATGCACATAGGGAGCTCTTTGTCCAAATGACATTCAAAACGAATAAAATTAATACAGCTTTGGGAAAAAAAACCCCAAAAAAACAATAAAGGTTTAACAAATCTCTGAAAGCAAACACTGCAGTTAGAAATGTTGAGCACAATTACTTTCGACTTAGTTACATGAAAATCTGTTCAATTCCTGATCTGGAAACAAAGAGGTACTGAAAAGTATATTCATATGGTAATACAGATTATCTAGATAAAATTCTTAATGACACATTAACAGCTAAAGGTGTTGCTGGTGCCTAAGGAATCAAATAAATTAAATGACTATGGGAGAACAAGACCAAATGTAGTGCAGTAGAACAAAGGCAGAGTGTGTCTTTGCGTTCGTAGGCCTTTCCTTGATGTTGTGTAGATGGACAAGTGGAAGACATACCTTTGGCAGAGTCATAGCTATATTTGTTTTCACCCGAAGTGAGATGGGAAGACTGAACACATTTGCGACCTTGGCATGTCATATGATATAACCCAGTTGAGGCTGTACTCAACCAAGGTGTGTTGTCTGGTAGCAGGTAGATATGGCTACAGGAGTAATCGATGAAGGAGGGGGTGAAAATGCAGTCACTTTAATTTGGAGACACAGCTTGCTATGTGCTGTTTTGTGGAATTAATCCAGATTTACACGACAAAGTGTAAATTAAATGGTTATTCTTATAACCCTTACACTACTGATGTTTAAAGTTTACTATCAGAAAGGATGGTGCATACCTGTTTCTTTACACACTACAATACTATTCCTTCTCTCTGACCTGGAGACAAAGACGGACTAAAAAGTTTTTCTAGCAACTAATATTTTCTGCACCATAATCCAGATTATGTTGTTTTTAACCCTCATTGCCAATGTTCATCATGTTCAGTGTGTCTCAGGACACTCTCTCCCTACAACAACCTCCAAAAAGGGTTGCAGGTGTATAAATCAAGGTGCACAGGAAACAGGTACTAGCGAGTTTACAGAAGAACTAGGTAGCAAAATATTTTGATATCTAGTTTCCAAAAAGGAACAGAAAAGCGCATAGGTATATTCAGAATGAGATTTCTTCTGATTCGGAACACTATTATTTTGGCTGTTACATATCTGGTGATTCAAGTCCCATTATATTTTTATTTATTTTTAATTAACACCTTACCTAGACGTCAGACTTTATTTTGATTTAGGTTTTTAAATAATTTTCCTGAAAATGTAGGTTTTCCTTATCAGCTAACACCTGCCTTGAAAGCAGAACAGAGTGGCGCAAATCATTTAATAACGAAGAAAACAAAGCTACTGACCCCCTTTTATCCCAATCTACAGTCAGATGGTGACTCACTGGCAAGAAGAAATGAGGCTGATGGTTGATTGATTGAGGAATGCTTTGGCAATTGGACAGTGTTCTGAGGCAATGCGGCAAGCACCTTTGGTCTTAATAACTTTCTATTACACACACTTCTTGTGGCACAAGCAAAACGAGGTTTGATTTATTTTTGATGGATCTTCTCCACATCAGTTTTAAGACTCATTGTTTAAGAAACAAACACCAAAGGTGTTTTATTGCTTAAAAAAAAAAAAAAAAGCATCAAATGGTTTCAGTGCAGAATCTCTCCATGTTTTGCTGCTAATAAGAGAAATCACTTGTTAAGAGGTGGGGTTTTTTCTGCTATTTTAAGTCCTGGAAGACTTTCAGATAATCTATATTTTTTAGTGTCCAGGAAATAAAAAAAATTAAAATGCACAAGAGACCTGAGGTTATTTTTTCAAATAGCTGTAAAAGTTTTCGGAAATATTCTGGCTTATATTAAGGGTCCATCACACTATACTGCTATTCTGTCTCTAGTAGGATGGTGTCCAATGAGCCATCTGTTAAGATTTCATTTCTAACCTGATAAAGGTCTAAATTCTTAGCTTCAATATCAACTGATCTGTGTCCATATATTCCAAAAGAGAATTTTTATCTTAGTTTCACTATTGTGAACTGGTAGATTTCTTAATTGTCTATATGTGAATTCCATACTCATGTCAAATGATGCCTATGTTGTATAGCCTGTTGAAACCTTACTTATGTTTATGTAGAAAATCAGCAAGGAGTGAAAAAAGAGCACAGCTAAAATAAGGATTGGATGCTGACAGACTGACAGGGAAAGACAGAAAAGACAGAAAATTCATGTGGATAATCATTAGATGCATTTGGAGCAACTAAAGCAGCATCTCCTTAGAGTGTTGTCATAGAGAGTAAAAAAGATGAGTGACTTTCATTCCCAGCTGAAACTGGGACTACACAGTTTAGGAGTGGGGATGTGAGGGAAGCTCCTTCCCAGTGACAAACTGGGAGAGAAACTGATGGGGACATGACAGTAAAAAGACAAATACATTAAGCAAGAGGAGATTATTAGATGAAGACTGTGGTTCTAAACAGATATAGAAAGCATTGTAGGAAGGATACAATAGGGCAGGATTGACAAAACTGTGACTCAAAAAATGTTTGCACAGGAATGGACCTGAGTGGAAACGTATTTATGAGGATAAGACCAAAAGATTCTTAACTGTTAAGATCACTGGCATCTAGATAGCAGCATGGACTCCTGAAAATGCATGCTTTGATGCAATCCCCTAATTTGCAAACACACACCATTTTTTCCACTCCCACATGGGTTCTTGGAATGAATTGGTATATGAAGTAAGACCTGGAGGTAACATAGATTTTTTCTGATATTTTCACTAGTTGATAGAAGAAATTACCTCTTAAATATAGTTCATATCATAGGTTAACTGAATACCCCTCAGTAGATGCCTATTTCCACTGACTGTAGAAGGTACCTTACAGCCAGGAGACTTCTGACTTGGCCTCAGTTATTACATATCTAAAGCTAGAAGTGATAAACCCTGGACTCACTCAAGGTTTATCAGGGACATCAGGTAGAACCCATCATGAGGGTTCATGATACAGAATATGATGGGTTTTTAGGTTTGTATGCATTAATGACTTAATATATATATGTAATTAATATATGTATATTAATATACATAAGAATAAACATATCCCAGAAGCCATGAAGCAAGTGGCTACCTTAGTGAGAAGAGCATAGTAATACCTATGAGAAATAGGTATCTGTGAGGCAGATATATTTTTACTTCCATCTTGTGTAAGGATACATGTAAAAGGTGAAATACTCTGGTAAAAAAAGGAGAAAATGAATCTTTAATTTAATTACATGATTGGAGATTTATTTTCACAAAAATAAATCACTATGATTAGCACACATGGAAGAAGACTTTACAAAAGCTGCCCGAGTTGAAAATCTGAACTATCAACTACTTGTCTTTGTATCATGTGTATGACGTAGAAAATGTTTATGGTTATGATATGCATATTATTCTGAACATACAGGTACATTATAATTTTCCATCATGACACCTATTGCTGTATTCCTTCACAGTATTCTCCATTTCACATAGCAGAAATTTTAAAGTGAAGATGTTCTTGGGCTCAGTTCCTAATTATAATACCTAGAGCATACGGAACTGATCAGGGACAGCTCTTTAGTGAGAGGAATAGTGGATATAGCCATCAGTAATGTAGTTGTTCTGGTAACTGAGATCTTAAATCATACTTTTTATTGCTTATTTTTAAAAATATCTGTTTGGTTCACAATTTCCTAGTGTTCCATTGATTTAATTACTTTGATTTATGCATGTTTTGATGCCTGATTAGAGCACTTTTTAAACACATTTGGTCCTCAAAAGTCCATTAAATGAGTCTTCAATCAATTAAATCATATTTTATAGTACATGCAACCACCTTCGTAAATAAAAATAAATATGCAATCATTACATTTAATTACAACTGGGAAATCAAGATAATATGGACCTACGAGGTGTCAAAATGTCAAAAGCATTGATATGCCTAGAAAATACTCTGCAATTTTTATATTCATATTGAGATGGAATTTAGTTTGATAATAGGATTTGTCTTTATTCTGTGCAGGCGATGACAACGCAAATAACAATCTTAATTTAAGACAACTGATGATGGTGCAGCAGGTTAGCTGTATGGATAAAATAACAGAAACTTCCTTTCAGAATGCAACAGAGAAGAAAATATTTCCTAGAATGAGTAGCTGTGGGCTTTGATTCAGTTCCTGCTCTGCCAAAGACTTATTTTTGTCTTGTGACTTGCTACATATACTCTTAATACCTATCCCTTTTTTCAAGTAGCTAAATATTTACAGTAATGTGGTCTTCAATTTGCTTACCTGTTAAAAAAGGAACAACTCTCCCCAAGCAAGATTAATAATATAAAGAGTGTGATGTGGTTTAGATATTACAATAAGAAGATATATATATAAATAACACTGATTGAACTAAAGACCATAAAGAAATAATATTGCTGAGGGATTCTGTTTCTCTGCACAAGCTGGAAAGTTGCCAAACAAGTACATTTCATTGCTGCATTTCACATGCTCCTTGATCTAAATTAGAACAATGTAAATGTGGATCCATTGCTTCTCTATCGATGTCTCCTAAGAGCTGTTTCAGCTACAGTGAATTAGGGAGTCGCCACCTAGGAAAAGATGATCCAGTACTTGCTTCAGTGAGTATGTGCTGCCCAGAAACTGGGACAAGTACTTTGAATGACTTGTTAAGGTGCTATTTGCATAAAAGAGGCACAAAACATTTTTCAGGCAGTCTAATTCCAACTGACATTTGCATTCTAATAAATATGAACTTCATATTTAAAGTCTGATTATTCATTACTCAGTTAACATCCATATGGCCTTTGAGCATTGCTTTTTATCTAACATTTTGAATAATCATGTTCCATCCCTGACCTGAGCATCATTCAGTGTAGCTGCAACTATAGCCATGTCCACAGCTCTGCTACTGGTGACCTAACCAGCTTTTTTAAATATTCTTAGCAAGAAAGGATGGCATATTATTTTCCCTTGTGATAAGTACCAATCACTCTGTAGTAAAGTGGTTGTAGTGTGTGAAGTCACCTGCTGGCAGCCCTTGTGAACAGTTCACCACTTTTGCTCCTGCTTTGTTAAAAGTTAGGGCTTTCAAAAATAAGTTTCTCTCTTTTTTATAATTACATGTTTACATATTTGACTCTAAGGCTGTAAATTCTGCAGGGCAGGAGGGGAATGTAGCAGCTTGTTTGGCACCCAACACTTTTTTAGTCTCATTTTGTACTACGCCTGATGCAATGAGTTTCGGTTCTGGCCAGGGCAGACTGATGTTGACACACAATACCAGCTGTTGCCCTAAAAAAGAAAAATTGACATGAAGTCAGCCTGTTCTCAACTAGACCCAGGTCTAACTGTGACAAAAGTTTGACATTATTAAATTCCAGAATTTGAATTAGATCTTTTTTCATAGAATGATTAGAACTTAAGGTTCAAATACAAATATGAAATTAGGAAATACTTGTGTGTATGTGTAGGCAGTAGATATGGCTATAAGATACTAGGAAAGAAATGAATCTGAGTAGAATGTGCTGAAATTAAATGAAGCAAGAGATGTGTTCAATTTGACTGAAGCATTACAAAAGGAAGATGATAGATATAAGATCTTAAAAATTTACTATATTACTTTTTTCACTAATGAGTTCAGACTTTAAAAACCAATCGGTATTTTGAATTAAATTGGCTCCAACCAGTAAATCTTCTAATACTGCAAAGATGAACATGCTGGTTGACCTTGAAAACAGATGGTTCATTAAAATTACTAGCAATATTTTCAAAAGTCATCCTAAAATACACAGTTAAAAAATATAAAGCCTTGGGGCTGTTGTCTGACTTGAGCTAATGTGATGGATTCTCTTAATAGGAAAATGATCCTTGTCACTACTAATCTTCAGTGACTGATGCCATGATTGATCTTGAAAGTAAACATAAACATTTTAACTGTTCTTTTCATCAGTACAACTCTTGTGACTCAGAACACTGAAGTCAGTTTCGTTTGAAAAACAAACAGAATATGGAAAAATTAGAAGTTTTCTGTTTGATTTAGTTAATGACAAAGACGCTACTCTTCTGCTGTAACATACTGTAAAAAATCTCTGTATCATCGTAATTTGTTTGCTATTGTAATTTACATGCTGCAAGTACTATATTGAGCTATGTACCCTACGTACTTGCAAAGAAAGTTGTAATTTAATTTAAGAATTGTTGTAAAATGCAAAAAAGTTGCAGAACAGCATAAATGTAGGTAATAAAATGTAGTAACCAATGGTAATTAAGTTTCAGAATAAGGCAATTAATCATAGTCACTCAGTTGGTTAGCTATCTACTGTTCTTTGTATGCATAATATGTGACTGATCATACCATTCACTAACCAGTAGTGCTGAAAGTAGGTAAATGGATTGCAGTGGAAAGATCCCTGTCTTTTTTTCCCCTCCCTCCTTCCCTGTCAAATTAAGACAGAGTTTCATTAAAACTATAAGGACTTCCTATTCTGCTGGTATTTTCAGGTAGAGGTTACACTGTTCCCTGCTTAGTTGTTTCTTCACATTTTTTGCGCTTGCAAAATTTATTTTCAAGCCCACATCAGCTAAACATCCTGAATTTCGAGGCCCCCCAACAAGGGTTGTGTTGATATAAGGACACACTGACATCACACCCTGGCGGTGATATGGGCCACCAGATGCAAGAAATAAAGCCGTAATTGCTGCCAGTCCCAGCACAATGATACTATTGCCTTAGGTTTCCAGGAGTAATATTAATTCTTAATCATCTACATTGCACCTCCTCTGAGTAATTGTTAGTACTCTGGAGCACTCTTTTGAGATGTTCTTCTGTGAATAGTCACATAAAAAGGACAGCTAAAGCAAATTTGGTTTTGTATTTTTCTCAGTACATGGCCTCTTGGGGTGAGAAGCGATTTCCTAGGCAAGAAAAAGAAATCCCAAACCAACCAGTGAGAATACTGTTCATACTCTACCTGTTAAACTACATTTTTCAGAGGAATGGCTGCCTAACCTGTTTGAAAATCCTGGACCTGGTTACCAGTTTCTTTTGTAGCTCTTAGAACTTAGTTGTCCAAAACAACTTGTTATTTACACAGTTAAGAAAAAAAAAAAACCCACAAAAAACAAGTGTAGGCTTTGCGATATTTTATTATATTTTATTTTCAACCAGCTTTGGTAAAGTAGTCCACTAAGCTCCACTGGGGTGTATGTGCTGATGTTTTGCTATTCCTGCTTTTGGTTTCATGTAGGTAGATAAGAAAATTTTTATTTTATTGTGTAAGCCTTTGCTTTCTGGGGAACAGGGCATTAACTGTCTGTAGCTTGGGATGTTCAGTTATTGGGTTTGAGAAATCTAAATGAAGGAATAAAATGTAAAGTTGCTTTTAATAAGCTTGCCACCAAAACTCTAGCTACAGCCACTGTGATTTCAGGTTGAATAATCTACTGCCTAAAAAAGCCTAAAGGGATGAGTGTGCATCCTGCTGCGAGAAAAGAAAATTTAACTGTTTAAAAAGACAATTGGTTTCTTGGTTTTTGTTGTTTGGGCTGAAACCACAGAGCTCACATTCTTCTAATCCTGTATTGAGCTCAAGAACAGGAGCGGGAATTGAAATATCTTTAAAGCAACTTTGCGTAGACTTTGGCATCAGTTAGGCCACTTTCACAGCTACTTTAACTTAATCCCTGCTTCCTATGACCCATTATACTCACATTTAGCAGAGAATCACCATCATATCCACAGTTGCACTCTTCCCTGTCATTGATGCTTTCATTTGGCCTACAAATGATCTTTTTTCACCATGGTCCAAGGCATTAATTATATCCTAGGGACTGTTACCTACTTTTTTTTATGACATTCAGAAAGGCTTGTTCCTTGGGCTTAGTAGCACTGAGCATTTTGTCATTGGTGTGGGAAAGAAAATTAAGATCACTCACTTGTGTACACGTAGATAAATGAGAAAATAGCCTTTTAGCCAAAATTCATTTTTAATTAACTTTTGAGCAAACACTGACATTGAATAGTTATTTGTGTTATAGACCAGTAATTTTCATTTTTTATGTGCCAAAAAGGAAATGTGAGATAGACCGACTGCTAATTAAAATGCATTCTATGAAGCATATATGGATAGAAGTGAAAGGTCATGAAAAGGCAGAAAGGTACCTGACTTCTTTCATGTTGACAAAGACTCAAATCAGCAAACTACATGTGACATAAAGTATTTCTAAGTCCGTGTCAAAGAAAATAAACAACACCTTTTGGAGAGAACTTTAATTATCTCCATGATAGACAGTAATGATTATAGCCTGGTCTTGTCTGCTGCTTGGCTCTTTTCAAAAGGGAAAAAACTTCTAGATGAGACTGTTAAGTCACATAGATATGCATCTTTCCGTCCTGATTTTGGAGTCCAATCATTCATTCACTTGATTCATAGTGTGGCCCTGATGTCATTCAGCAGCACTTATGTCTTTTTTTTTTTTTTTTTTTTGAAAACTTCAGGCATTGTGATGGTGTCACTCTTTAGATGGTTTTGAGCGTGGAGCAAAATGACTGAAGATATGGGTTGCAGGTGCATCATTCCCCCTCAGCAAATACAGGGAGTGGATCTGGATGAACCTACTGTGTCAATGTTCAAACACATTTTCCAGCATCAAACAGGCATGCCATTTCTCAGGCTTTGTTTCTTTGGTGGACTGTTTCTAAAGGGCCACTGAACACCCCAGGAAGACAAAGTGACTGAAGCACTTTAATTTTTTTTTTGCAAATCTGATGTTAAAATGTAAGGAATATTGAAATCCACTCCTCATCTGAGATTTCTGTGAAATTTCACAGGTGCTCGAATCACCTGACGGCAAGTCACAGTTTGGACTTATTGATAACACAGACTTTGAAGTGTCTGTTAAGAATAATAATTTTTATGGAACCATCTTTTATGCTGAGTAGCTAAGGATGTTCTCTTCAATTAAGCAACACTGTATGGGATGAAGATTAAAATAAAAGGTAAAATGAGTTGTGAACTGAAATAAAAAGTATTGGGAAGAATGAGATCAAAGGGTCATAAGTGACTTTCTGCACCTGATTCCACATCAAGGAATTTTCTCATTAAGGAAGAAACACTTCCTTGAAGCATAGAACTTACAGGAAGAAAACCTGAGATTCAAGTCCTTGGCACAATTATTATTATTTGTATAAATTTCCAACAGGAAAAGCTAGGAGAAACTCATTCCACTGTATTTCAGTTTCCTAGAAAGAATAGTTAAGATAAGGTTGGTCTAGAGATGGTGAGTATCACAGCAGCTAACCTGAAATTCTCTTCTGGATCCGAAACACATTTGTTTAAAAGTACCATCTCAATGATCTTCTGTTGTCTCTGCTCTTGCTATCTATGCTTTCAAAAGACATCTTTAGTTTACTTTTTTTTTTTTCACTAGTTGATTTATATCAGACATTAGGAAGAAATTCTTTACCGTGAGGGTGGTGGATCACTGGAACATGTTGCCCAGAGAAGCTGTGGATGTCCCATCCCTGGAAGTGTTCAAGGCCAGGTTGGACTGGGCTTAGAACAACCTGGTCTAGTGGAAGATGTCCCTGCCCATGGCAGGAGGTTGGAACTAGATGATCTTTAAGGTCCTTTCCAACCTGAACCATTCTATGAATCTATGCTATTTTCCAATATAAGCTTCTTCCAGTGAAGAGTATCTCCTTGTAAATCTGTTACAGGTTTAGCTTTTCTGAATGGATGGTTTTCTCTGTTATTAGTTGTTGGAATACAATCCTATTTAGGTTGTTTTGGGGTTTTGGTTTTGGGTTTTGAGTGTTTATTTTTTATTTCTAAAATGTGTTCTAGATATCCCTGAAAGGCTGTTTTTGATCTACGTAGTGAGTTTGAAAGATGAAATTAGAATTTGTCAGAAGTTTTCTCACAATTTCACAAAGAAAGAGAGAATTTAATGCACACTGTATGATTTTGTTTCAGTAAAATCCCTGGGTAGGAAGACTTTTAACTTCAATTTTCATATCTGTTACACTGCAAGAATTATTATTTTGTAGTATTAAACATTTACATCTTACATTTAATACAAAGCACTGTGACTGAGTCTGGAAAAGTAGAACACTATAATTGCTTGCCACAAAATAAATGGTGCACTGTTGAATTGAATATAAGATGGAATATAAAATGGATAATAGATAATTGGTCTTTTTCAAGTATTGGACTGTAGGATGAAAATTTTAATACAGCAGTTTGGAGGAAAACGAGAAATAAAAACAGCGCACATAGTGTGTTTGTGCACATATATTTATGCTTATGTGCATAGGCAAATTTGTGCACACATTCAGGCACATATTTTGGTTGAAATGGTAAATAATTACGCCACTTTTCCAGGAGATACAGTGAGATAACAGAATATTAGGATTCTCTCTCCCTCTCATATGTGTAAAAATGTTCACAGTATATTTTTACATGAATGTGCAAATGTATGTACATATTTCTTCAATTTTCACATCTATGTGCATAGGTGCACATGTATACTTTGAAAAATCCACAAGCAAAAAAAATACTCATGTCTATCTAAGTCCCATATCCAAAGATTTGTGTCCCAAAACAAGGATGCAGGCAATAAAAGGTATCAGAACTGACAATCCCAATAATTTTTCTTCTTGGAAGTTTCTTTTTCGATATCCTGTTACACAATAAAAAAAAAAAAAGCCATGATTGAAGGCTCCCAGCCAAGCTTGCTTCAGGGTTATCAGTGCAGGAAAGCTTGACCTTGTCATGTAGGAAATGTGTTTTAAATTAGAGCTTGGTCATAGCACTGCACAACCCATGTATCAATTAAAGTTCTTGTAAGTGGAGAAAAAAGGAAAGGTAAGGGAGGGAAAGGAAAGACGAGAAAAGAGAAAACATTAAAGGGAAGATAATATTTAGTTGAACGCCAGTAGCTGTATTTTCTCTGGTAATGTGTTGATTTGCTCTGAATTGTCCTTTAATTATGCCTGCTTTCCTGACATTTTCTTCTGTCTTCTCAAAGAGTCATTTGCCTCCTGCCAGCTGTCATAGTCTTCTGCCAAAGGAGTTGAGTGCCAGTTATTTCTTGTCTGAAAGTGTATGTAAGACAAAGTTAATTTTCCCCATAGCAGCTCTCATAGTGCTGTGCTTTTTATTGCTAGCTAGAAAGGTGTTGATAACACACCTATGTTTTGGCTACAGCTGAGCAGTGCTTGCACAGCGTCAAGGCTGTTTCTCCAACATTTTCCTCTCACCAATGGGCTGGAGCCTAGGTAAGATCTTGGGAGGGGACTTAGCTAGAACCACTGACAAATTGACCAGAGAGATAGTCCATACAATATAGCATCTGCTCAGCAATAAAAGCTAAGAGAAAGGATGATGAGGAGGATGGGACATTCTTTATTTACAGTGTTTGTCTTCTGGAGCAAATGCTACCAGTACGGAAGTCCTGCTTCCTGGGAAATGTCTGGATATTGCCTGCTGATGTGAAGTAGAGAAAAAAATCTGTTGTTTTCCCTTGCTTCTGTGTGTGACATTTACTCATGCTCTATTAAACTCCCTTTATCTTGACCCACAAGAGGTTTTTTATATCTTATTTTCTGTCCCCCATGTCCTGCTGAGTAGGGGAGTAATAGAGCAACTTGGTGGGCACCTGGCATCCATCCCAGGTCAACCCACCACAGAAAGTCAAGGCCATGTAAGAACCATCAGGAAGATGCCACTGGCAAGTTCCTCCATTGCAAAACATTGCCCCAAGTCACTTTCCTGCCTAATCATCCTCAGATATAGTGAAAGAAGATGTAATAACTGCTGTAATCTTTATTTAGTTCTGTGTAGAGTTGTTATTTGTACTGGTTCTTTGTTCAAGTCTAGCCATTGACAATAAATAAATTAGTCCCCAGTTAGTAAATTGCAGCACTCTTTTGAGGTTTTTGGAGCAAGAAAACAAAGTGATAAATTGGTAGCCCTAAGAGGATTATTCATAAATATTCCCTCCATTTCATTCAAGATTTTTTTTTTTTTAATATATTTACTTAGAGGTTTCTTTACATCTTTGGTGAAGCTTTTATATGGAAGGAAGCCATAACACAATAGTATTATTATAAGCCTCAGTAACAAAGATAAAGAGAACAGCATATGAAAAGATTGAGACTCCCTTGCTGCTGGGAAAAAAGAGGACATTTAAAGTCTCTGCCCTGAATGTTCATTTTTTACCATCCAAAATGGAACAAGAACACTTTTGCCCTTCTTTTTTCTAACCTTTATTTTTGTCAGAAATGTTTATGGATTTTCTGGGACTGGAACAGCTCTCCAGTTGTTCTTATTTAGAGAGAAAACCAGAGAAAGTTCTTGTAGTCAAGGCTATATATCTTAAATGACTCAGATAATAGTTTTTAGTAAATCCTTTTTCTTTTTATATTCAAACCCAGATCAGCAGAAAGTAAAATGCTTTTCCTCTCTGACAATGTCTGAGTTCACAAAGGACATAATTTCTGTCACTGTGAACCAATTCTAAGTGGGATAAAAAATTCTTGACTAAAATTCAGCTACTTAAAATTCAGTTTACTGAGATGTTTTATGATCACAAAGCATAAAGCTTGGCAGCAAGGCTGCTCAGAGGATAACTGCACTAACTTTTATTCTAATTTGGCTTTGTGGGAGTAGTTAAGAAAAGAAGATTCTTTCCTTTTAGGTTTATTTTTCAAGTGGCTGGGTCATGATATTTATGAAATCCCTGTTTAAAATCAAAGAATTAAGGTAGAGATGAGCTGAACTACTGTATTATACAGTTCTATGATCATTTATAGCTGCTAATTAGCAACACACTCTCCTCTCTGAGGCCAATTAGGATTGAAGATCAGTTCGTTCTTTCCAGTGAAATTAAAAAATCTATTGATTTTTAAAATTTCCCAAATAAGTAAAAATAAATACTTTCTTCTTTTTTAAGAAGATTGCAGTAAATTGATAATGAGAAGTCAGTCCAAAAGTTTCACTACAAATTCCAAATAAGATCTGTTGTTCTTTTTCTGTAAGTCAGTGAGATACAACACAGTAAATTGATGTTTGTCATCAGTGGTTTCTCTGCTTTGTAGTTTGCTTTGTGCTGCTGTAAGCAATGCACAAATCAAAGCAGTAAAAATCAGGATGCCTTACTCTTCTTTACCATTTCTCTGTGTCTTATTGTGTCTTTTGATTGTCAGCTCTCTTACCTTAGTCCCTGTATTTTATTTCTTTCCCATCATAAACATTGGTGCCAAACAACATCTTTATTCAATTGTAATGCCTTAAATAGTCCAACTGTGCAGATCCAAACTTAAAAAGAGCTGATTGACCTTGAGTCCTATTAGTTTTAATGAGGATTGATAATATACTTGTGCCAAAATCCAGCCATTTGAAAGTATTGATAAAAACCTCCCTGAGGTATGTTAGCTGTTGGTGAAGGGAAGAAAGTGTAATGTTGTGTGTGTTTATTAATGTTTCACAGCACAAGCTTAAAAAATGTAATTAAGCGTATTTGGCCTGGAGGTACTGCTGTTCGAAAGTGTTGGGTGCCTTAGTAGAATCGGAATATGTCAGAACTATGGTGAAAGTGTCCAGCTATTGATTTCCAGAAATTTATTGTGATAATGTGCAATTCTAGGGGGAAAGAAAGCAAGAAGCTTTGGATATCTGTAAAAGTGAACACATGCATATCAGACTGTGTGTTCTCACAACTGTTTTTGCAGTCTTCACCAAATTTATGTGAAAGTTTTTCAGTGTCCTAGTGGATTTCTTTCTCCATGCCCAAGCATTTTTTGATTGAACTAAGTTTGGAGAAGAGTTCCATTCTAGTAAGGATATATGTTTAAAATTTAAATATAAAAAAGATTTTTTTTTTCAACATGTAGAGCAATAGAAACTGTCACCTGAATATTTCATATATTGCATTCCGTACCTTTTTTGTCTCTTTCTTATCATTTGTGTTTATCTTGTTTACTACTCTTGTACAAAAAAGTCTCTGCTCTTAGTTGAAGACAAAGAATTCTATAATGAACATAGACTCTGACCATGCAAGATAATGTAAAAAAAAAACCATGGGAGCTGAATGCAGTTTATATATCTGTTGATTTTGTCTCAGAATATCTTCATTGTTCATCACCAGTCCACAAAATATGCATTTTCTTTTCCATCTTTAAAATTCCAGAAGATGAGTTTAGTGCAAGTGATCAAATTTAAAGAAGAAAACTCCAGGTTTGCAGTCATAAGCCAGGAAGTGTTGAAAGCTTCTCATCTGTTCCCATCCCCTTTTTCTCACTTTTGTTGTGTGATTAGTTTGTATGTAAATGGGAAGAGTAGCTTAATCATAGAATAGGAAAGACAACAAAAATATGAAAACGCTGTTTTGACTGCTGTAGAGCACGTGACTGTGGTTCTGGTGTGCGGCATTTCTTTCCTCTCAATTAACACAGTAGCAGAACTTCATGCACTATTAATGTACAATAGGACTGGGACACGCAAGTGAAGATATCTCCTTTCTATTCTAGATTTATAAAAAAGCAAGCAAGATCGAAAACTTTTGACAACACTGATCGTATGATCCATAGAAGTGTGACAAAATTGACATGACTTCAATGTAACCTAATGTAGTTTAACTAATTGCATTGAAGGAAATATTGATATTCATGTCATTTAAGCTTGATGCTTAATGCATCATCTAAGTCAGGTTTTACGTCATTAAAAAAATTAATAAAGGACTCAAAACAAATAAATTAAAGTGACAAGACCAAAATGAGGTTGTTGATAGGAGTTTAAAATTTTGTTTCAGGCTTTTCTTGTAGAGTTTAAAAGTGGGCTTAATTATAGATGGTCTTGTATATTATTCATAAGAATTTACAGGATTCTAAAATGGATTGCAAAAATCTGTCTGCTTCCAGTTTGATTCGATATCAAATAGATTCTTTGGTTTCCTAGTGAAATAAAATTAAATTTATGAGGAAGGTTTAAATATAGTTAATTTCCATTTTTCCTGGGGACTCTCTGATGCTGTTAGATCTGGATCATTCAACTACATTTTAGGCCTCTAAACCTTAGATCACCATGTCTTAAATTATTATCGTATTCTAAAGTAGGTATTTAAGACAGGTGGAAATTTTCTCTGGGTTCATGTCTCTCTTTACTGATCTCTCCTTACTAAGGGGAGGTCAGATCAATAATTTTTACTAGGTAACTGACAATCTAAAAATTAGTTAAGCGAACTGACTCTGAGCTCAGTTTATAACTCATAATTTCTAAATAACGTATTTCATATATTCTCATATGCCTCTGGTTTTCATGTACATGAATATTCTACTTAATGGTAACTAATGTTCCTTTTGTGTAGTGACATAGCCTGGTAATGACACAAAATTGGACATTCTATTCAGCTGCAACAAATAACTGAATACAGGTAAGTTCACTACACCGACTTAGAAATTAGCTTTTGGATCTGTGAATTATTTTCACAGGGTAGTGATAGATGTGTGCGTGGGGGATTTATCAGTGTTTTAGACCTAACATTTGAGAGTATTATGTAACTGAAACCAAACTGTAAGATGTCTCGATTAAATAGGACAAAGGGTAATGTCTTTATACTGACAGAGGGTAGTTTTGGACTGGATATTAGGAAGAAGTTCTTTACTGTGAGGGTGGTGAGACACTGGCACAGGTTACCCAGAGAAGCTGTGGCTGCCCCACCCCTGGCAGTGTTCAAGACCAGGTGGCCAGGTCTTTGAGCAACCTTGTCTAGTGGAAGGTGTCCGGGCCCATGGCAGGGGGTTTGGAAGTAGATGATCTTTAAAGTCCTTTCCAATCCAAACCATTCTATGATTCTGTGATACCCAAAATTTGACAGTAAGGGATATATAACATTGCAATAGCAACATGACAGACTAATCCTGGCAAATAGAAAAATGAAAAAACATCTTAAATTTTCCTTAATTCCTAATGTGTATGTGTACTGCAAGACAAAACTGACAGTTGCTGTCAGCACTCCTGCATAGACAGAGCACAGAGGCCCTTTCAGCCTGAATAGAAACTGCAGCCTGTTACAGCTGAAAGGGTAAACAGGCCTTACTAAAAGTAAGCAAAGTGTACCATCTAAAGTCCACGGCAAATTTAACAGTGTGTGATTGTCTGCCACAGGGCAACGTGAAAACCAGGGACTGGGCTAATCTTTTTTGTCACCATCAGCTCCTCCACACCTGTATCTGTCTGTGCTTTGGATCTCTTCATCTTGGTAAGAGGAAATATGCTATTGATAGGATATTGGACATTATAGGTTTATAATTTTTCACTTACCAAAGATATAAAATGTACTGCAAATGCTTTTCAAAGTTGCAGAGGAAGTATATACTGGCTTCTTTGTTTTGCGTGAAATGCAGACATTTTTCAGATAATGTTTCAATAGCTGAAAAAACACTTTCATTTTTGAAAAAATGCCACTTTTAATTTAGAAACAGGCTATAGAATTCACAGTAAAAAAAAAAGTGTAACTTTAAAGTTAGGTATAGATAACTATTAACCACATACTCGCAAAATGAAGATCAGCAATCTACTCCCACATCCAAATACAAGTATGTCAGTTTGTGATAACAGTAAATATGCTGTGTTTAACACATCACGGAACTCTGAGAGGTTTGCGCAATACCATTTTCTGGACAGCTACATTTACTGGAAGTGTGAAACCTTATAACGAGTCAGCTTTGAAACTAACTTTAGATATTATATGCATAATGTGGCAAACTGTGTTGATAATACAGATGATTTGTAAGGTTTAATTAGCAATTTTTTGGGGGTGTAATGACAAAACATCAATTGGTAGTTATTTGTGACATCTGAAAAGGTAATTCTATAACTTTCTTCCTTTCAAAGAAAAGGGATGTTATATGTTTTCTATGTTATAGAAAAATTTTGTCTACAGTGTGTTTGTTTCTTGTTTGTTCTGGAAATCTGGAGCCCTGAAGCATACTTATGATCATCTTGTATACACAATGTGATCACGAAGTGCTACATATAGGCACACAAGTGAAATTATGTCATCAAGGCCAATGTTTTGTTGCTGAAACAGAGTGTCTCTTTGGAAAGGCATGCATGCCTGTATTAAAAACTTCAAACAGAACAGTTCTAGGTAATACCTGCTTTTTGTCATACGTATGCTTTACTTCCATTTGAATTTTACTTAGCAGAATTTAGCAGATTGTGCACATGAATTTACTTGAGTGAGTGGAATGGGGTGGAAATGAAATGTCTTCTCTCCCTTTCTCTCTCTTTCAGTCTCTACTCTTACCTAACTTTGTATGCCATGGCTGTTCCTGTTTATATCAAATATAGGAGGGAAAAAAAGTCCTTTGGCAGTCATTCTCCAGCTATTACATTGGCAGATTTTTGCATATGTAGTCTTATGCAAGCATCTTATTCAAGAATATTATGTCACATTATTAATGCTCTATCCACATGCCCTCCAGCAGTGAAATACATCTGACATGCCTGTAGCATAATGTGTCACCGATTCACTTTCTGACTGGAAGTAACAAACACCACTGTTTGGTGTCCTCCTATAAAAGTACATTTCTCTAGCATAGAATTATAGATACTTGCCCATTGTGTGACCCAACACATCAGATATGTGCATGTCCCACAGGCCCTATGCATGGCTAGAAGAATTTGAGAGATGTAGGTTAGTTTCCAGAAGAAGCTGGGTAGAAAAAAAAAAAACACAGAACAAATCCACAGATATTTCACTGGGCAATGAAGGTAAAAATACCAACCACATTCTGGGATATAAGGAGAAGCGCGAGAAGTTTATGTAGAGAAATAAAAAGAGTAAAAACTTCTAAAGATTTTGTCCTGAAGGGAAATACAGGCTTGACAGACTTTACAACTGGTCTGAGCATAAAAGCTTTATTAACTTAAGCAACAACAACAAAGGTTTTAAAATGTGTACTTTTTTCTTCCCAGATTTTATTAGAAGAAGCAGTTTAATAGTTCCTCCAGGTAACTGGTAGTCATTGCTCAACACAAACAAGTGATGAATTTTGGATACTACAAGCTGTAGTGATGTGTTGGATGTGATAAACCAATTTCTGTTTCTTACAATGAAAATATTTTGGTTTTCTGTGTAAGTACTTTTTTATTTCAAAATCCTTTTCAATTTGCATATGTGAGTTACAATCCATAAAACAAGCATTCTATTAGCACTATGTTCCAGCCAGCCATCTAATGTGCCATTCCTGGTGATATTTCTGTATGGGATTCAGCTGTATTCTTGTTATATTGATTTTTTTACCTGTATGTATTTGAATGTACAGAAGCAGTTTTACCAAAAGATTGAGACGTGGAGTGACACCAAATGTGCGGTTCAGTGCCACTCCCTGAACCATTTAGTTCTTACCTTTGCCTTTTATGTGAAGTCTGCCTCACATTCAAAAGAATGTAAAAGAAGTATTCAAGAAGCTGCTAGCTCGTATAATTGGCCTTTGCGTGGGGCTTGGCCCTCTTTTCTGAACAAAAACTCAAAGAGGTGATTGAATTTCTGCTTTAAGCATGATGAGATTTCTCCACCCAGCTTTCAAGCTGAGCTACAGAGCAGAATCCCAGTTCTGCATGGAAACTGCCATATGGTAGGAGGCATGGCCTCCTTTCCTAAGACACTAGTGACTTTTAGTGTCCTGAATGAGTTAGAAAGAAGGGCCCATCACTGTTTAAGTTAGAGTGATCTTATGCAATAGCATATTTTTGTAGGTAAGATATGTATTCAAATATAAGCACATACGTAGCTTCTTTTCTATAATCTTATAATTTTGCAGTCTTAAACTGTTTGGCATATAGAACACCACCAAAAATAGAAACCGGAAAGATCTTTGGAGGGGCTTGTTTGTTCTGTTACATAGTGCGTGATAAAAATCGGATCTTTTTCTTCTTCTGAGCACTTACAAAAGCAGATGCTGTTAAGGCTTTGGACCAAATCTGAAATTCTCTTAAAACCATGTAGCTTTATCATATTTAATATCATTACCTTGCTTCCTATACACAGAGAATTTGTATCCTTTCCCAGAACAAATTTCATCAGCTTGATTTGTTACATGTGCAAAGGAGGTGATAAAAAGGAAAACCTTTTTAAGCTACTGTGATCTTTAGATAAAAGACACTTCCTTAAGTTAAAAAAAAAAATATCATTATAAGTGTGATAACTACCATGTATGTTTTAATTGAAATTTACCAGTTTGATTGTAATTTTGCTTTCCTAGTAAGTTTTTTATTCCACAAATGTCAGCTTCTTCCAAATCACAGTCACTTCGATGTCCACAAACTATTAAATACAGAGTGGGGTATAGTTTCAAAGTAGTGTGTGGGAGGTATTAGCCCAAATCCTCTTATACCTGAACAGATTTTATACTTCCCTTGCAGTGCTTTGAAAATGTATCCCTTCATATAAAAATACCTGTATGGATGGTAACATAGAGAATAGACTTCCTCTGTTTTGTTAGAAGAGCTTTGTGCCTTTGAAGTGCCAAAAGTAATTCAAGTAAACCTTTTTTTGTAACAAACAAGCAAGAAGTCTGTAATTATACAAAAGTTCTCCAGAGTTTTATTCAAAAACCCACACACTTTAGGGTGGGTTTTTTTTCTAGCTTGATCCACTAATCAAAAATATTAGAGAAGGAACATTAAAACTAACAAGGAAAATACAGCACATAAAAAAAAATCAATCAAAACATAGCAAAGCATAAAGTAAGATTCACATAGATATGGAGAAGACCCTTTTTACTCATTTCACCAGCTTTTTTTTAACATAAAACATGTACAAAAAAAGTGAACTTCTGATGAAGTATTTTCAGCACATGATGAGAGTATATAGATGTATGATAACAATAATTGGGATTTTTATATCAAATTGGCATTCTACCAAAGGCAGAACACTGTCCACCAAAGATCAACATAAGATACTGTAGAAACATTTTTCTCTTCCTTAGGGTTAAAGGTGGTAAAATAGCCCTCTCTGACAGACATTTCTACATAACATAATGTCTATCTTTCCTCCAAAGCATGAAATTTATGAAAATTATCTTATTGCATTTAATAGGGAATAACCTCCATAATTGTCTCAACTGCTGCATAATTCTTTTGTCTGTTTTCCAATTTTTAAAATTTTTTCCAAAATAATATTTAATGCTCATAAATTATACCCATGTATAAGTATTATTTTTATGTAGATTTTTATATCTATTGGCTATCAAATTATTTATAATTTTATCAATTTTACATAGGCTGTATTTCACTTGGGTTACATCCCTAAGAACAAGGAAGTCAGAAAAGTTAATGTATTTTTTCTGTATTATTTGTTACTTAATATAATTTTATAAGAATTAGTTTTTCTCAAATGGACCCAGAGCCAATTTAAGAAAATGAACAGGTCACCTTCATTGGCATTTATGATGGAAAGAAATAGAATTTACACTCCCAGACCAAAAAGGAAATAGACTGTTTTAACACTCTAGACAACCCTCTTGTAGCACTCCCATTTCATAAATCACTTCTTTGTTCAAAAAAACCCCAATTGTCCATGCAGGTTGAACACATCCTTCCTTGAACAGTAAGACACTGGCCTCCCACATCAGCTCTGCCACAATTTAGAGGGATGTCTAAGAAGCAGATGCCCATCTTACATATAACAGACTTGATTATCACATGCATCATGCAGCATGAGGAAGCAACTGTCTTTCATTTGCCTGGATCTCCAAGAGAGAATTTAGCTGAAATCACTGCAATTCCTAACTGACATCTATATTCTTAAAGTAAAGATTTCAAAATAAAAAGAGATAGTCACCATTTCAGCCAGGTTTACAGGAACATCAAGTTACCTAATATTTGTAAGCTAATTTTCGCATTAATTAAGATTTCTCTGGCATCTGGAAGCATATTCTGCAATAGTTTAAAATAAATCATGTAGACATGGTGCCCAGGGTTAAACCACAACACATGGTTTAGTGATGGACTTAGCAGTGTTGGGATAAAGGCTGGACTTGATGGTCTCAAAGGTCTTTTCCAACCTATCTGATTCTGTGATTCTATGATAATTGTTCAAGAACAAGATAGGGCCTACTCACTGTTTTGCTAAAGACAGATGTTTTTATGTCTGTACACAGTTCTTTCTCTTCCAGGTTTAAGAAACTTTGGTAGAACATAAGATCATGGATATAGGGCAAAAATGGAGGAAGACTGCCACCAGCAGAAGCTCGGCTACTTCCCAAATCTAACATTGTTTTATCTGTGAGGGATAGTAAAATGGTTTTCCAAGTGGGTAGAGATATACTGATGCTTCTATTTGGGCATGGTAGAGGGAAAAAAAGGACTTGAGGACTGAAAAGTAATTATTTAGAGGAGTATTTAATTGTGTTTTAACAATCTCACGTGTATCGCATTTAATGAAATGAAAATATTTTCTACTTCTTTAGGTAATAGTGTATGACATGTAAGAGAGAAACCAACATTTGTTACAGCACATGTGGTATCCAAGCATTTTCTGGTTTACTACATCTTTTAGAAGCTTTTATTAATGCACTGGAGTACTGTACAATTATATCCTAGGATGGTATTAACTAATAGTTGATCAGCTAGTGTAAGCTGGGTTTTAGACAAACTTAGAAACCTGTATGAAGACATCTGAAAGAAGGATCCTATGTCATTGTCATTTGAATGAATCTAACCCCAGAAGGTTTATTATATGCTCAGCTGTAAGCATGTGAGGGAGTGAATACCTGTTCATTAAAGTACTTAGGGCCCTTGAGCAAGAGCTTAAACACATGCCTAACTACCTTGCTTAGTAGAAATGGGCTTTATGCTTGTACTTGCAATCTTTTTAAGGATTATTCTGAAGACTTTTGTAGCAATATAATCAAGTTGCATAAAAATTAACCAGGAAATTAATGAAGAATTAATAGATTGCCTTTTTAACTAAACAACAGAGTACTAGAGAAAGGATATAATGCTCTACTAATATATTTCAGCTGATACAACACTGAGAATATTTCACTTTCACACTTTTGATGTAAAGCAAGACACGGGGTTTTATTCAATTTCTCTCCTCCCTCCCTCTTCCCTGTAAGAAGCTTCCAGGTTCATCAAATTCAGATATGCAAACAGACAAAAGCGATCCTCCTGGCTACCTAATTCTAGTTCAAGCTACACTACTAGAAGACCACATTCTGCCAGAATGATTGCCTTTTCTGCATACTTATTAGCTAGTTTGGTGTCTGTACTGTATAATCATTTTTGGATGTCCTTCTTGAAAAGAAACTGAAGCTCAGCTGTATTGCAGGCCTTGCTGTCATGCAACCTAGCATATCACCTGCGTCAAACACAGCTGATCACTGTGCAATGAATAACACAGAATCTCCTGGTCTTTTATGCTATGAGTCTCGTGTAATTTAACAGAACAGTACCTTACTATAGAAATCATAAATTAACTTTCAGGTGTTTCTGGAGCAGGAGAACAATTATATGTCATTAACTGTTACTGAAAAAAATAAAACCCAACAACAACAAAAAAAAAAACAACAACAAAGAAAAGAGAAAGCAAAAGAGAAAAAGAAAGAAAATACTTGCTATTAAAACCAATACCTTACTTAAACAATTTTTGTAAGAACATTTTTGACTTTCAATACTACATAATATTATAAGAGACTTCTATTAGCAACACATAAAGCCAGATAATATAGAAAACTACAGAAGTACCCAATCAATAAGTACTGTTTAAGCACAGGAATAATTCTGGTTATTACCTCTCTGGCAGGACTTGGGGAATAATTTGCATCAAATGGTACAATGAACAAATTTGGCTTCCTTTGCTTGTGAAATGGCAGTGAGCTGACTGGGATTCCCTCTGGTTTATTCAGTATTCATATTTACAGAACGTGTGTGTGCGTGTGTGTGCAGTTAGCTGCAATTTATTATTTTTATTTCCTGTATCAAAATAATGGAAGGGAAAAACTACTCATTCTTCGTTTATATGGTATAGCTGAAAGACAAACACTGCAGTGCTTCTCATGTGTTTCTCTTGGGACTCTAGCTGCACCAGCAGCACATTTGCAGTGTGATTAGAAACCTAACACCTAGCACCGAGTAATCACAAGTGTCCACATTGACTAATTCCTTCATCCCTTCCTCTGCTTTGATTCTTGCACCTTGATGAAGAAGATGAAAGGTTACATTTGCCAGCTGTTAGTCTGATTATGCTGTTAGAACCCATTATTCAGTTTATCTGAAGTACCTTGGCTGACCACATGCTATGAAGAACTTCAGAAATATTTTAATAATTAGTGGAAATGTTATTGGCAAATCATTAATACGATTACTAACTTTTCTATGAGGCAGAATTATGGGAAATACCTTAGCAATGTCCTCTTATGCTGGGAAAATATCCCATCCAGTTTGAAAACAGTATCTCTGTTGTCTTCCTTATAGGTATGTGCCTTGAGCAAATCCTATCCTGAGCTTTTCTTTATAATTCTTAAGAAGTGAGCTCAGACTTCATCACTTTCATCAGTGCACTTGCTAATAAAAAAAACACAGTACCAAATAATTTATTAGAATTTAATATATTTGAAATTCTGGTTTCTCTTTTAAAAGTTTTTGAGCATGTGTATGTAGGAGGGAGGTTAACACTCTGGTATACCTGAACACACAAAAGCAGAATGTAGTTTTATCAGCTTTGCATTCTTGGAAGGTTTGGTGGCTAAGATGCTGATTGTCACAGCACATGGGTGGAAGTTCCTCTGTGTCAGACTACAAAAAAGGAAGATAGAGAGGATGATCCAGGTACTTAGGATAAAAATTGGAATAGTGACCAGATATGTGTCATTGCAAGCAAATAACATGGAATATTTTGAACATGAGCACTGGAAGTTATGCACACAAGCTTGAGATATTTTTTTTTACCTCTTTTTTAATAGATGAAATGTAAAAGTTAGAGTCCTTTTATCCAGAATTTAGATATTTCTTGAAAATTATTCACAGATATTCCTTCTGTGTTTGAGAAAGAAAATAATTTTCAGAGGGTGATTCATCCCATTTGTCTTAAACATTTAACATTTGTTCCTTCCGAAGGTATTAGGTACTAGTTTGTCATAGACAGCTGCAGTAAGGTGGCACAAATTCTACCCACTATTTATTATTTTCCATATAACCTTCTGTATTATCCTTAACCTCTTTCATCTGCAGCAGGTTTCTGTGGAAGACCGGATGAAAAATCAAGGTGAATACACCAAATACAGCATTATTATCACAACCAGAAAAGACATGGATTTTTTTTGTTTTTAGCAGGCACTATTAAAATATCTTTAGGAAACATCATTCCTGATGAGTGGAAACCAAGGCAGAGATTATGTTATGAAATTCAAGACACACATTTTAGTGTTCCAATGTTTCTGGAACACCTGGTAATGCTGAGTGGTATTCTGGATGTATGCAGGATTGAGTCCTCTATGAGCTAAACAGAATACATTTTCAATACCAAAGAGAGATTTCTACCATGCACCTCTAGTATGAATTTATGTATTTCATTAAGCAATAAAAACTGTGAATTCATCACAATGATGGATTTATGAGATCTGTAGAAATCCAAATTCTTACAGACATCACTAAGGATTTCTGTTTTAAAATCTAAAAGGCAGCACTACAGAATAAGCAGTACATTGCAATAGCAATGACGAAGTTGCTCTACATGACATTTCATTTCTGGATGGCAGCAAAGATCAATTTACTTGCCTACACCTCCTGAATTAATATATCTTCCTACTAAGGAATAAAATAACTGCTAGACAACTTTTTTCTCTACATTGCAAGCCTCTCACCATAATGAAGTAGTAATGCAGGAGTTTCAATGAAGAGGATTCTTTCAGGTTAACATCAATTTATAAAAAAATTAGATATTATGATGTACTGAGTTGGTCTGTGTTACTATTTCAAGCAGTATTTTTATTGCTAAAATGCTCAAATGCCAATAATTACCAAATGTGCTGCAATGAATTTTTTCCTTAGTGGGTTGTATGTAGAAATGAGGGGCTATTCATAGTTATTAACATATTTGAAATCTCTTAGAATAAAGGCCAGAACATTTTTTTTTTCTTGGAGAAAGATAAAGATGCTGCACTTCATTTTGTAAAGCAGCTCCTATTTTGCCATAGTCACTTAGGAAGTTGAAAAACCTCTTTTGAAAATGTTGTATATGATGAATCTATTTTTTTATTATAATTTATTCTCATTTATATTCATGGTTTTTATTCAGATGTTATTAGCTGAGATAAGTTTTTCTAAATTTCTAAACAAGCTCTCTGTATGTAAAATATTTTTTCTCCCGTAAAACTATTTTTTTAAAAGAGCTTTTGTTTCCTGAATATGAAAAGAATATAACTTTGCATCTTCACTATTTTGTTGTTTTTTTTTTTTAAATGGTGATTTGACTTTTGGAGTTCCTGATGAACACTTTTACGCTAAGCTGTATAAATATAAAACTATATGAGACATAACATTGAAAGGGATCTGCTTGCTAGCACATTTGTGGGTTTAAACCATCCTTTATGAAATCTGGACATGCTAAACACCTCTCAATGTGGGCAAACAACAGTGTGTTGCAAGCTATAAAGCACTATCAATAATCTAAGCTTGTTCTCTAATTGTTGGTTATTTTTCATGATAATTAGAGGAGTACTGCTGTATTTAAATACAGTAGGAGAAAAAAATGCAGAACAAATACTGTGGTTTTAATTGAGCATCTTCCTGCACTCCCACATTGTTTGATCTTCTCCTCCTCAAGTCACATTTAAGCAGCCTGAACTGCTAGAGCCTGGAGAGAAATAGCTACTGAACATGAGCTCCCCCACCTCATTTAACAAAGGATTTTACTGTTAGATTTTTTTCTGCTTGTGTTGGACAGCTAGAAGGGCAGCGAGTAAAGATAAGAAGACCTGGAAAAGGGTCTTGAGGTATGAATGGAGTCTGTGAGAACTCAAAGGAGAGCAGGCAGGCTTCAGAAATAATAGAAAGAAGGAAATTTCCTTACCATCTACAGGAATGGCTGTGGTACAGTTTGCTGCTACCCAAGCAGCCACTGAAAATTGCTGGGCTTAGAGTAAAGTCACAGAAAAGGCACCACTCCTTCAGAGACAGGGTGGATGAGGAAGACATTTGTGTCTTTTTTACCCCCAAAAATGGGTCTTCTCTGTTTAAAGACTTAGCTCATTCTAGCACAGTATTTTGTGACCTAAGAAAACCTTTATTTTGAGACAGTGTCCAAATTCAGTTTCTTCCAGTATTCTGTCTTTTGGTAGCTCATATTAAAGAAAACTTGCAGCTAGTTTACTTTACACAGCTCTGGCAAGCAGGAGGTCTTTTCACATCTCCCTTACTCAGTGCAGGAGCTGAAGGACTGGTAAGACTCACATTTCTTCCCAGTGCCTCCCATTGCTTCTCAGACTGGATAGACATGTGCCACAAGGTCTAAGGTCATAGACACCATAGACCCATAGTTTTCTTCTTGTCCTTCTCCTGATCTGTGATTGCTTTGAGCTTTTTTCAAAGTTACTACTTGATCCTAGAAAAACCAAGGTAGCTTTACCTGGGATATTGTTGTATGGTTTTGCTGTTCAGACAAGATAACTATCACGATAGTGTATTTTTTTTTGCAATGCACTGAAATCTGGAAACTCCTCCCATAGACTTCAATGAGGTTTACATCCAGGCTCCTAATGGTAGCACACTGTTTGTTTCCATGTGTGTAGATTATAATAGTGTTTAGCTGATTAACAAATTTTGCAGTGTTGAGGAGCATATAGCTAAATTGCTGAATTTTCATCCATTAGTAATGTTTACACAGTATGAATGGAACCACATCTTCCTAATATTACATCACAAATTTTAAAAAGCAAGAAATACTTGGAAGGTAGTGAAGGATTTCTGCTCTATTAAAACTCACTGAATACCCTTACTCAGTGCAGCTAATATCTTAGGTGCATTTAATTCCACCTGAGCAGGAATTTTTTTTTTTTTTTCCAAAGTAACTTTTCTATGAAGTTGTTTAAAATGGCATCAAAGTTCTGTACTGGATCAATGTAGATGGCTTCAAAGCCAGTAAAGTATTATTTAGACTTTAATTGAAAGTTTAGTTCTTCCCCCTCCTCTCACTGATACCAAATTATTTCCTATTAAAAAGACATCTTATAAAAAGTGAAGTAAGAGCTAAGGATATATGTCTCCAGGATTCTGAAATCATTTTTTAGCATGAAAAACAAGGGAGCAAGCAACAAGCCACAGTCGCCACTATTTCTATGGTGGTCTAGTCACACAACTCATCCTGCTCCATCCACAGCCCAAAGCCATGCTGCAAGGGCTGGCTGCTAAAGGCAAACAAGTGGAGCATGAAGGCTTTTATATTCACCATTTTTGTGGAGTGCTACTGTCCTATGGCAGCCCTTTGGGAAGCACTGGTCTACAAGAATGTTCACATCATTTTTGCACTCTTCAGAGTGACTTTAGTAATTTTATTTCTGCATTGAAAAATATTTATCTCCTGGCTAGTTTGCTTTCCAGAACTGGTATTCTCCTGAGCCTGAATGGAAGCCAGGGTGCTTCCAAATTGCTTTCTGTAAATTTATTTGCAAATATATAGGAAATATTTGCAAATATATTGCAAAATCTGTCTATGTTTACCTTTATAACCTACCATCATTGTCAACTTCATTTTGAAGGCTTGCAGAGCTGATGAACTTTTGGAACTGTTCTGTTGTGCACTTTTCTTCCCTCATTTAACTATGCAAAATTGATTCTATTGCAGGAGCTTTAAAGAATATTTTTTTTTCCAAGGAAAAATGATTTAGTAATTACATTAATAAATCACCATGGCAGAATAATTTGATGTCAGTTTAATGGAAGGAATAAGCACATGGAGTATAAAATCAGCATTCAGACAAAGGTGTTGACCATGGATAAAAAAAGGAAGAAGTTTAATGTGAAACAGAGTAAAAAGAACAAAGGATGTAAGACGATCAATAATATAACAGGTTATGTTGTATAAAAAATAATCTAGATGGCTTACTTAGGATAGATATCAAACTTGACATGTGTACTGTTAGTTGCAATAAATCAGATAAATAGTATGTAACTGTAGAATTCACAATTTTCAGGAGATAAGCAGTCATGAAGATGAAGTTTTAAAAAGTGACTATTATTTCATATATGTTGCAGGAAAATAATTTGTTCTGTAGGTGAGATTAATATAAACTGTAAGTGGAAGCATACTAAGGTAAAAAACAGGTAACTTCAATGACTTTCTGTCATGTCGATGCAGAAATAACTTTTTTTTCTTAGTAAAAAACTGTGTGTATTCTATTTTTCTCTACTAATTATACAGCTGACCTAGGATTCTGAACACAACAGAGCTACACTATAATTTCAACTTTGCAGTCACTTTGTTTTAGCTCACACTGATATCTTTGCATTTATACTGGCCATTGCAGAAGGTAGTGTGTGCTGAAGATTTTTGACAACAGTGCCCTGCAACACTTGTGAAACTCAAGTCACAGCACAGTCTTAGCACCTTAAGGGCTGTAGTAGGTTTAGACTAGGCATCTACACCAACATCAGACCCCAACAGGCCCCAGCCAGAGCGTGCCTTCTGGGAATATCTAAAGGCTAGTGGCTGCCTAGTTAGACTCTTTGCAGGCTGCCTGTAAGAAAGTTTGTAAAAGTGAGATGGGTGTTTGTGAGAATACTTTTGGACTTTGGACTTGGCTTCAGCAATGTGAAGAAGCAGATGTCACAGTTATGTACAAAGACAAAGGAAAGTAAAACTTAAAATGTTGAACTTTGCAGCCAGAAGAGAAGCCAGGACATCTTATTTCACTTCCAAGAAAAAAAATCCCAAACAACCCAAAACAAAACAAGAAGTGGTTAATTAAAATAAAAGCAAATCCAAAAGTTTCTTATCAGTTATTTCTCCCTCTTCTCTCCCCCCTTCCCTTTGTATTTAGCTTCTGTCTTGAGGCTGTTTTTAACTTGAGTGGAAAATTCTAAACAAAAATGAAAGCATTGCCCTCAGAGGGTTGTTTGCAGCTCATTCAACCATTGCAATCTGTAAAATTCCAGCAGCAAGAGAGGAGGACCAATTAAAACAGAATACATGTGTTGTGAACAGACGTGTACAGGATCTATTGTCTTCCTGGTATAATTCCACAGTTTTGCTGCAGTCACATCTGCTCTAAATTCAGCCCCTTATAGCAGTCTATTAAGTCACACAGGCTGTTTTGAACATTGCAATAAAATATAACTCAAAGACGATTTTCATCTGCGTCAGAGGAGGCTAAAGGGAGCAAACTCTCTTCAGTATTTCTGATACTTGCTTTGGTGGTACACTGTCCCTTTGTTCATTTGAAAAGTAATAGGCTGACAAAGAGAGATCTAAAAATCCAAAAGTTTTTTGTTTTTCTTAGTTTTTCTTTCTTCATTATTCTTATGTACTTTATTCTACTGGATAATTAAAGAGACCTTTCTATGATCACTGAGTAATTTTTTTGTGTTTGTTTTTCCAGCAGCCTGAGTAAAATTAAAGTACTTTGGACAGTCCTGGCACTGTGTTTATTGAAGCATATCACATTCATTTTTAAGCATCTACTGGATTCATTGAGATGTTGCTTACATTCCCAACTTTAGCTGCTCTTACTTGCATTGAAATGTCATACCTTACTGTAGAAGTCTTTAAGTCCTTGCAGGTGGTCACCTCACCTGCCTTTAAGGCATAGAAAATAATACCTGGTTTAAAGTAGTCAGCTATACTCCCTTTGTAATGAATTGATGTTACTCCCAGAAGGAAATTTATTATTGAGTGGCTATAGATTGTACCTAAATATCTGGAAGTCTACATTTAACCATGTAAAGGAAGAAATTTAACTGTGCTTTCCAACTTCCAGCAAACACCTAATTGCTGATTACTTTTTTCCTGCCTTTGCTTTGAAACTGAAGAATCTTCTTGGCTCATGTTCAATATTTTCTGTATTACAATATTTGCAATATTCACAGTAACTGAGCCATGTCTACCTATCTAATACAGCAAGAGCAAGATCAAAAATTCTTCTGAGTAAGGGTATGTCTGGGCCCAGGTGACAAACAAATGTTTAGAGCTGACTGTTCCTATCATTAGTGCTACGCTGATGGGGAAAGACATGTTCCCAATACCTTCTTTATGCCTAATGGACTGAAAAGACAGTAGGGATGTCAGATGCTTCTCAGCGACCTACAAGAAGATGGGAGAGATTGTCTGTACTCTTTATTCAGAGCTATGACTAATACAAATACCTAAAACTACATCCTGCCCAAGCTCTGAACAGGACACTAGCTAGTAGTATTCCCTGAAGCTGCTTTATTTCATTCAAGAAAACAATGCTTATTCCATTACAATGACAAGGAATATGTATGTCTCTGCCTGTCTTCCTCAGCTTCTTATTGGTGAGCTTCAAGCAGGGATCTTCAGGAAGTGTAAATTTTATAAGAATATGTGCCTTTGAAAAGGAGCAAGTTTTTAGTGATCAGCTGCTTAATGGTAAATCTCTGCAGTGCCTACAAAAAACAACCCTCTTTCTGCTTCCCGATACTTTTCTGTTTCCTATTTTGTGTCCTTATTGCCACTTTAGCTTACTAACTTTTTTTTTCTTCCCAGGCTCCTCAGCACATACTGTATAAATGTACATTTGTGTCATTCCTTCTAGAGTAACTCACTAGCTTCTTATGAGATTAAACTAAGTTCTTGCTGACCTGAGAATCACAGTTTAGCATATGACATCCCTTATTTATTCCACTGAAAGCTCAGCTTTTATCAATTCTTTACCTATAGTCTCAGATTCATTTCTAACAAAGCTGCTGTACATGAAAAATAGTTCTCTGAGAAAGACTCCCCTGTAGTGACTTTCTGTATAGATAAATTAATAAAATGTTATTTATTGCTTTTTTAAAATGAGAATAAGATCAGTTATAAAACTGTTATTAGGACGAGATCATGTAGGCCTATTGCTAGGGGCAAATCCACACTAATGCAAAATTTTCCAAAAGAAACAGAGGAACGCATGCAAGAAAGTGCATGTGATTTGTTTCTGTCGCCTTCAGTCTTAATTACTATATCCAAATGTAATCTTATTTACGAAATTAAAAAAAAGCCAATATGATTTTCAGAGTCTGAAGGCCTTGAAATTACACATCAGTTTTGGGTCTCATGTACCTGGATATAGCACAACATTGTTTAGCTCCACTCCCAATATCTGCAATTACAAGTACAAAAACTCAGCTGTCAAACAAATTAAACTAAGCCTTGCTGCATAAAGCATGTTATTTAATCTCCACAATCTGTTTGCCACCCATTGTGTTACAACTACATTAATGCATTAAATGAAGTGATTTTATTTTACGGCTTGCATACAAATCAATATAGCAAGTGAGTGACTATTAACTAACCTAAGCCCTAATTAAAGAGCAAGGAGACACTTATGGCTGCTTTATCTTGATGTTCAACAGTGGGTTTTTTTAATTATTATCTGAGCTCAGACACTTTCATAATCAACTAGAATATGCAGCTATTTACTTTATAAAATTCTACACCTCGTATTAACAGCCTGGGTTAAGGATAAGTGTATCTGCAATAGGAACAAAAAGCTGTGCAGTCTTTTAGTAATATTTGTAAAGAGTATCTAATATAATTTCTTTCTATCTTATGTTTTCTCAAACAGCATAGTACACACCATATTTGTATTTGAACAGAATCTGAGCACTAAATTACTGGTACAATTGCTGGTCACTCTTTACTGATTTTAAATTTTGCCTGAAGGCAGAGATAAAAATACAGTTTTAAAGGCTTCACTATAGAAAATATAAGATATATATTTTTCTTGGGTTTTTGTTTTGTTTTGTTTTGTTTTCAAAGGGAAAGTTAAATGAAATAGTTGCTTCTTTAATATCCTACTTCTCCAAATTGGTTACTTAAGGAATCTAAATGTCTCAGGGCTTTACCCCATTCATCTCTGAGGTAGAAGTTTTCATTCCACCTTGTTTAAGCAGAAGTGCTTAAGCATGTGGTAATTGTTTTAATAGCCTTTTGATTTGAGTGAAAGTGTTATGTTGACATTAAATGCATATTTGTTTTGCTAATTTGTTCATATACTTCCTACTCTCCTAGAGATTTCTACCTCTTGAACTAAGCTCTTAAAAGTGCCAGATGAAAATATGCTTTAGGTCTGTGCAAAACAAGCAAAGCCAAATTAAGACAGGATGGCATGTGTGATCCCCTATTCTAGACACTTTAGGATACTTCAGATACTTTAGGAGTCATGATGAATGGGGCAGTTTGTCAGTCTTTGAGGGTTTCAGACAACATATACAGTTCACAATACAATATTGTGCACAATAATTGTGCAGTTCACATGTACAAGTATTTCTCTGCATCCTTTAGAAGTAAAAATATGAGGAAGAGTATAAATTGAAGTGTGACTGATTTTTGGTAACCTGAGTACTGGCAGAGCCCTGAAATACTAATGCTTTCCTGCTGTCTTGGAAATCATAGAATCATAGAATAGTTAGGGTTGGAAAGGACCTTAAGATCATCTAGTTCCAACTCCCCTGCCATGGGCAGGGATGCCGCACACTAGACCATGTTGCCCAAGGCTCTGTCCAACCTGGCCTTGAACACCGCCAGGGGCGGAGCATTGACAACTTCTTTGGGCAACCCATTCCAGTGCCTCACCATCCTCACAATAAAGTTCTTCCTTATATCTAGCCTAAACTTCCCCTGTTTAAGTTTAAACCCATTCCCCCTTGTCCTGTCACTACAATCCCTGATGAAGAGTCCCTCTCTAGCCCCCTTGTAGGCCCCTTTCAGACACTGGAAGGCTCCTATGTGGTCTCCACGCAGCTTCTCTTCTCCAGGCTGAACAGCCCCAGCTTTCTCAGCCTGTCTTCATATGGGAGGTGCTCCAGCCCTCGTGGCCCTCCTCTGGACTTGCTCCAACAGCTCTATGTGTTTCTTATGCTAAGAACACCAGAACTGCACACAGTACTCCAAGTAGGTTCTCATGAAAGCAGAGTAGAGGGGCAGGATCACCTCCTTTGACTTGCTGGTCACATTCCTTTTGATGCAGCCCAGGATACAGCTGGCTTTGTGAGCTACAAGCACACACTGCTGGCTCATAATTCAACTAAATCCCTTTATTTCTGGTTATTCCACATATCCTAAACTTGAGACTAAAGTCAGTTATGCATCAGAAAAGATCACTTCTAACCCATTCTGGCAGTGTCACTGCCACAAGGTTTTACTATAATTTTCTTATGCTTTTACAAACCAAGTGCCTCTTTCTTCCAAGCACAAGACTGCCAAAGGTCACATTAACTTTGTGAGGGAATCTTTATGAAGTCAGTGAAATTATGTTAGGAATCTTGTCTACTCTAATACTCTTGAACTTCATGAACTTAATCTCCATGTGCTTCTCCACGTGCCAGGTTCCTTAAGTATCTTTTAAAGCACCTTGAACTGAAGAAACTCTGCCATTGGGTAGGCTGAGCAAAATAGAAGTCTAAGGATAGGTATCTAGCTGCAAAGGTGAATCAATAAAATGCAGTCCCTCCTTCTATGATTTTAAAAAGTACACTAATATTTTCTTCAGGAAAAAAAAATCATGTGTTTTGTAGTGTGACAGCTACAGAACATAAATCAATAGTTTTACTGGTATTCCTATTCTTTTTCAAGTTACAAGAGCAAATAGTTATTTTTTGCACAAAAACACCTTCTAGTCTCTCTTGATTTACAGTGATAAACTGACATACTATATACCTTCTGTAGTAAACTGCAGTGTTTCCTCAAGTTATCATTTTTTTGTCTCCTGTGAGAACTGAAGTTTCCTTTAATCTACTTTTTTCACTGTTCAATCACATCTCCCTTATGCATTAATTCTAGTTCTGCCTATGTATGTATCCTAGGGTTGAGCTTAATACAAAGAGATTTAACATTATAATATACCTTTAATTAACAAAATCCAGATAAATAAAGTTCTGGAGCAGTCCCCTTTTGAAATTCATAGCTAGTTTTGTTAAATGATGACTCAAAGGATTGCACACTCTGGATGAAATAATGATATCAATCATAAACAACTAAAATAGGATCAGGCTTTTTCCCATGCTGAACATGTAAAAGAGTACTATACTGATTTATTTCATCTAGCACAAACTAGATTATAGAAAATTTGACATATGTATTGAATACATCTATCTTTCTTTTACTATCACTTTTGTCAAATCATATGACAGGTAACTACATATTATCTGATCCTGTGATGAAAAACTAAGTTATAATATATAGATATAAAAGCGAGAAAATTATAGTAACTGAATATTTTTTCTTCTGTTACAGTGCTAGATTCCTGATTTTTTTTTTTTAATTTTATGCAATCTCTATTTATCTGAGGGTGGAGATAGAGGTACAGACAGAAAGAATGTGAGGAGAGAGAAGAAAGAAAGAGGATGAGAAAGAGCAAAAAGGCAAGAGAAAGAGTGAAGAAAAAGAGATTTTAGTAATGCTTACAGTGTTGCACAGAGAAAGTGCTTGAATGTTTTTGTAGCAGTTCACTCTGCAGCTTAGTTTATTGTGTTTGCATAACAAGGTTTGGGTAGTGGTCAGTACAGGAGGGGCTTCTATGAGAATCTGCTAGAAGCTTCCCCTATATCCAATAAAGCCAATGCCAGCCAGCTCCAAGGTAGAACCACTGCTGGCCTAGGCCAAGCCCATCAGCAATGGTGGTAGCACCTCTGGGATAACATAGTTAACAAGAAGGAAGTGGAGGGAATGCTGGGGGAACAACAGCAATAGAGAGAGGGGTGAGAATATGTGCGAGAGAAAAAGCTCTGCAAACACCAAGGCAGGAGGGCAAGAGGTGCTCCAGGTGCCAGAGCAGAGATTCCCCTGCAGACCATGTTGCAGACCGTAGTGAGGCAGGCTGTGCTCCTGCATCCCATGGAGGACACCACGCCACAGCAGGGGGATGCCAAAGGAGGCTGTGACCCCATGGGAAGCCCATGCTGGAGGAGGCTCCTGGCAAGACCTGTGGCCCGGTGGAAAAAGGAGCTGACACTAGAGCAGGTTTGCTGCAAGACTTGTGACCTCACAGGGGTCCCAGGCAGGAGCAGCCTGTTCCTGAGGGGCTGCACCCCATGGAAGAGACCTACACTGGAGCAGTTTGTGAAGAACTGCAGCCTGCGGGAAATACTTATGTTGGTAAGGTTCATGGAGAACTGTCTCCTGTGGGAGGACTCAATGCTGGAGCAGGTAAAGAGTGTGGGGAGTGCTGCTCCATCCTCCTTAGAATGTGATGAACTGACAACAACACCCATTCTCTACACCCCTGTGCTGCTGGAAGGGAGGAGGTAGAGAATTTGGGAGGAAAGTTAAGCTTAGGAAGAAAGAAGGGGTGGGGGGAAGGAGTTTTAAAATTTGGTTTTATTTCTCATTACCCTACTCTGATTTGATTAGTAACAAATTAAACTAATTTCTCCCAAGTTGAGTCTGTTTTGCCTATGACAGTATTGCTGAGTGATCTCTCCCGGTACTTAACCCATGAGCCTTTCCTTGTATTTTCTCTCCCCTGTCTATTTGAGGAGGGTAAGTGATAGAGTGGCTTTGGCAGGCACCTGGTGTCCAGGCAGGGTTAACCCACCACTGTTATGAACTCTGTGAAGACAATGGAGTGGCATATATATTTGTTACTGGATCAAGAAACCCAACCAAAAGGAATGAAGATCAGTTCTGGGATCTGGTTATTGCAGTCAGTATCAAACCATGGGAAAGCCAGGCCACTCCAGAGCAAACTTCTCCCTCCCCAGCTCCCCTTAGAGTGCAGGAGGCCCAGCCAGCAACCCCATCTCAGAGCATGGGGCACAGGCTCCCCTTCAGCTCCTTTTGCTGCCACTGACAAAGGAAGGAATGAATTGTCCTCCAGAGTGTGATTCAGAAGGTGGAGTTGAGGAGCCAGCATGGTGCCTTGCCCACTAAGGGGTCTTGGCAACTTACCTGTGAGTGGGGATATGAGACTGCTGCTTCTCAGATGCCACCGGGACATTCTCTGACTCTCCTGGGGGGTATGCTTAGCTAATCTTCCCTGAAGGTCTTTTTTTCTCCATGCATCAGAAATAGAGAGTCCCTGGGATGCAGAAGAGGATTAGCCTTTGTCAACTTCACTTTTGTTTTGGAACTGCGATTATAATACATATCCAGCTCTCAGGTTTAAGGGTCACTTAGTAAGTTTGCTTTTCCAGCTCTTACGTAGGTTTTCTCCAGTGTTTCCATGGCTTTTAGGAAGGTGAAAGAGACTGTCATTTAAATATAAATTAGGTTTTGAAACAAAAAAGAAATCAAGAGAATGCTGTAAGCAATGAGTGTGTGACAGTGTACATAGAACAATGACAAATTTTAATTGGTTGCCTATTACAGAATCTCTAATTTTTCACCTCACTTTCCATAATTCTCAATATGCCTGGAAGCTTTTATCCCCTCTTTCACCTTGTAAAATAAAATTGTCTGACAAGGACTGATAGCCACTAAGAAATGTCCTAAGACTCTGCCTAATGTTTTCTAATAGCAAATAGTTTCATTTGAAATAAAAGGAGTTGTCAAAATATAATAAGCATTTCCCACATGCTTTGATTACATTGCACTGGGAAGTCAGTATCCTATTTATTGTATTAATTAATGAACATTTCCTTCTACTATACCACTGTGTTTTAGTAAAATATATCAGAAGATTTCTTTTTGTGGAGGTGGGGATGAGGGTAAATCGGCATCTGAGAAAGCAAGTAATGTAATATATGACATTTCCATGATGATATCAATTTGTTCCAAACTACTACAAAAAGCATAGCAAACTTCTTTCATAAGATAGGTTTTAAACAATAGCTAACATTTAAACCCATTCTTTATACCCTATATCTATTTTCTGAACCACTCTGGAGTCTAAGTGTTAATCTTTTATCTACCAAACATCTGAAAAGAAAATATGACATAACGTAGGCTAACAAAAATGAGCTGTCTTGCTGGAAGGGAGCTTGTTATTTTTTTTCTAAATTAATTCCATTATGAAATGAGAAGCGAATGCTGGCAGATGCACAGAGTCCTGCCACAGTACCCTCCCTATCTACGAGCGTTGTTTTATTTCACTTAAGAAAAGGAAAGCTCTGTGCAGCAGCAGCACCGCTGCTGTCTTTAGGGTTATCACATTAACTCTGTATCACCCGAGTGACTGTGTGTCCTAGCGTGCTGCCGCCTATCTGATTACCAGCACAACACAATCACCACTAACAGATAACACTAAACATATCATAGGCCGTAAGGACAAGAAAGCAAACAAAAAAAATCTAGTTGTTCATTCAAGAAAAACCTTTTTTGTTTATTTGGTTTGCTATCCTGTTACAACATTTTTTCTCAGCAGACTTTTTCATCTAGCATGGAATGTCAGCAATTCTGGAGAAAAAACCAAAAATAATTACTATTGAACTATTCCATAGTTGCATGTGAGATAAATTATCAAGCTACATAGGACTTATGATACAAAGAAGCTGGTAGAGGCACTGAATATTTAACCATGATTAAGAGACCTATGTAAAGTGAATTCATCACTATCTGCTTTCCCCATTATTACCATTTATGCCCATGTGCCTTTACCTCACAACCTGTCATAAAGCCAAATAAATGACATGCAGGGAACCATTATCTAGCTACCAATACTCAAATTAATAGTTCAGTACAGAAAAGCTGTTAAAGTACATAAACTATATATAGTAAAGAATATAAATTAGAGTTGTGTTAGGCATAGCAGTATATAACATTGCAAAAACAATTCTATACAAAAATTTAGAAATTTATAGAATAGTAATAAGTATAATCTGAGGCAATATGCATTGTTTCCTTAGAACAGATAATTGAAGGTTATAAATGTATGCAATAAACAGTCATATGGTAAGGCTTTGTATTTATCTGGTAAGTTTTGCTTCTTACTTATATTCAGGCTATCAAGTTGCACAAAGCAAATTATGTTAAATAACAAAAACCAGCAAACCAGGGAAATAAATAGAACTTGCTATTTATTTTCTTTCCACCAAAATGAAAGACAAGCATGCTGTTTCAAAGAGTTGTGAGGTCTGTCTAATGTAGCCAGCTTTTGAATATCCATATAATAAAGAATTTGAACATCCTGACAAGAATTTGTTCTGCTGAAAGAGAATATGTGGTCCTGGATATGATACCTCTGGTCACTCACTGAGGAACTGAGGTCCGCCTGTGCATCATGTTAGAGAAGTTGTGGCAATCCAGTGACGTTTCCATTGCCTGGAAAAGGGGAAATATAGCCCTCATTTTTAAAAAGGGAAAAAAAGAACACCTCTGTGCCTAGTAAGATCATGGAGCAGATTCTCCTGGAAACTATGCTAAAGCACGTGGATAATAAGGAGGTGATTGGTGACAGTTGACATGGCTTCACTAAGGGCAAATCAAGCCTGAAAACTTTGATGGCCTTCTATGATGGAGTTGCAGCATTGGTGCATAAGGGAAGAGCAATTGACATCACTTACCTGAACTTCTACAAGGCATTAAACACTGTCCCACATGGCATCCTTGTATCTAAATGGGAGAGGCATGGATTTGACTGATGGACCACTTATTGGATAAGGAATTTGCTGGATGGTCACACTCAAAGAGTTGTGGTCAAAGGCCCAATGTCCAAATGGAGATCAGTGACAAGTGGTGTTCCTCAGGGGCTGGTATTGGGATGGAGGCATGCTTGAGAGGTGAGCCAATGCCAACCTCATGTTGTTCAACAAGGCCAAACACAACGTCCTCCACATGGGCTGGGATAATCCCAAGCACAAATACAGGCTTGGTGGATAATGGACTGGGAGCAGCCATGGGGAGAAGAACTTGGGGGTGTTTACTGATAAGAAGCTCAACATGAGCTGCTGGTGTGCACTTGCAGCCTGGAAAGGCAACCGTGTGCTGGGCTGCATCAAAAAAAGTGTGACCAGCAGGTTGAGGGAGGTGATTCTTCCCCTACTACTCTGCTATTGTAAGACTGCATCTGAAGTACTGCCTTCAGCTCTGGGGCTCCAATATAAGAAGGACATAGAGGTGTTGGAGAAATCCCAAAGGAGGAACATAAAGATGATCAAGGGGCTGGACCTCTTCTCCTGTGAAGACAGGCTGAGAGAATTGAGCCTGGAGAAGAGAAGGTTCCATGAAGACCTTCTAGCAGCCTTCCAGTATCTGAAGAGGGCCTACAAGGATACTGGAGAGGGACTCTTCATCAGGACTGTAGTGATAGGACAAGGGGAAATGGGTTTAAATTTAAGCAGGGGTAGTTTAGGTTAGATGTAAGGAAGAAGTTCCTCACCGTGAGGGTGGTGAGGCACTGGAACAGGTTGCCCAAAGAAGTGGTAAATGGTCCATCCCTGGTAATGTTCAAGGCCAGGTTGGACAGAGCCTTGGGTGACAGGGTGTAGTGTGACGCATCCCTGCCCATGGCAGGGTGGTTGGAACTAGATGATCTTAAAGTCCTTTTCAACCCTAAGCATTCTATGATTCTATGGTTCTATGATTCTATGTTATCAATTGTAAATTGTATAGCTCTTCAGTTTCTATGCATCTTGAGCTTTACTCAGATTGGTCAGAAGCCCAAGATTCACTGACTTAAAATTAAAAAAATGAAATTAAAGTGATAACTTATTATGTATGTTATGGCAGTAGATTATAGTGTTTGACAGACAGGTTTTTTTGGTAAGTTTTTTGGTACTATATATCTAGTTTGTCTTCCTGTCATTTTAGTTTCTTTCCTGTTTCTATTATGTTTGTTGAGGGATTTACAAAACTGTTAGTTTTTGGGAGAAACATGATTCCTAGTCACAGAGAAAACCCAAACTTGTGGTATGGTCTAAAGACCTCTTTTTAAATAGTTTTTGCTAATTGGAAAGGTGCTTCCAAATTCTGTGCTCCCTTTTCCCATGTTAATAGAGTCTCTGTATATCCTCAGAGTATCTTTTGGTTTCCTCAGCATTGTAGCCTATTTATTAACATCCATCATCTTTAACTGTCATTGCTTTGACCTGTAACATGGGGAGACCCATGTATTGTTCTCAGGTTGTGATTGCTGTCCCTGCAGGCTGCCTATGAGTGGTAGCTGTCCTGAGTGAAAGGCAGAACTCAGAATGCAAAGAGCAACTGGGTCCTCTTCATAAAACCTTGATCTATGAACTCTATCTTAAAACTAATAAAAGCTATCCCTTTATCAATGAGATAAAATGTTTAACACAACTCGACAGGCAAAAGGGAGTTCTGCTTCAAACCTTGCCTTTCTGCTGCAGTCAGCCTTGTGTCTTTAACCAGCTTTTAACTGCCACAAAACTGTTGTACAAGTTATATTCAATATTTCAAGTCAGGCAATGGATGTGTGGAATAGTAGTAGTAAATAATTTAAAAGTGTGCTTGCTCTGCTGGCTCTATATACAGCTGAGGCTGTCTTTCAGAAAAAGCATCTGATAGTCAAATGCCTCACATTGGTGCTAAACCTAAAATACTTGGGCATGGACAGTGTGTACCATAAAGTGTGGGCTTTTAATGTCATAGAATCTCTTCTATTGAATATCAGGAAAGTAAATATTGTAGTCTCAAATAGCATTAAGCACACAAAAAAATAAGCAGATAGGTTGAATGCATCAGTTTCAGACTTATGACTAGCTTTTGAGAACTGCAGATTAGTAATGCCAGCCTGACAGTAAATGTACACTTAAAAATGCAGGTAATTTTTCATTGGCTTTTTTCTTTCGAAAATTTTAAATTTTTCGTATCTCCTCAAAATCCTCATTAGTTTAATAATAAAGAAGTAAGCAGAAATAAATCCCTCATTCAAACCCAAGGGTTACGCCAGGCTATAGGATGATGTGTCACTTCATTTTCTCTTAGACACAGTATGACATAACTCATTTTGGCATTAAACAATTCAATAAAGACCCTTCAGGATTTATGCTTTCAGGAACTGGATATATTTGGGGATTTAATGCTTGACTAGAAAGTGAGGGGCTTGCCCTAATATGCCTAAATAGCTGGTAGGTAGATATAAAAACTTAATTAACAAAATAAAGGAGATATTTCTGCAGCACAGAAAACACTCTCAAAGACAGATGATGAAAATTAAAATAGGCCAGACATTAGAACATAATTCTTAGTCCAGCCGTGCATGCTGCAAATGCTATAGACCCAGTTGCTGTGTTTACAGCATCAGCTAGGCATGGATTTACCGGGAGAAGTTAAGTGGGATAATGGTGGGAGATATATACATTCTGTAAAACCAACACTGAAAATATTTACCTCAGAAGATCCTGAAAACAGAAGAATTGAACCAGAATAGTAAGTTAAAAGTTGAAAGGAGAAAGGATACGAAAATTGAAGCATTGTTTGGATACCTGTGGAAGCAAAAGCAGTGATGAAGAATTAGTCATTGCTGTTTGAAGAAAAATTTTTCTGCAGTTCTGATTTGTATCCTATGAGTCACGAAAAAATTTCTACTCAGTAACTTGTCTGAAAAATTATTATAAAGTTGGCTACCTTTTCTTTCAAGAGGAGAAACAAATCTGGCGGCAGCAGGTAAATATTTTCGCAGGTAAATATTTTCAAAGCTAAATGAATGAGGTTATAGGTTATATATGTCTTACAAAAAGATAGTGATGAGGGAAAAAATGCATAGGTCAAATACAAAACAAGTATCAAGTGAAATGTAGAAGTTTTCAGTCCTTTTGAGATGTGTGGATTTGTATAAAAAGCAGTCCAAGATGTTCAAAGTCTATGCTCCATATTGAAAACCTTGCAGTTAATGTGTTATGGCTTTTTTTTTTTTTTTTTGTACAGCTAAATCTGCCTTTTGGAAGAAACAAGTGGTTTTAAGTATCTTAGTTCAAGCCAGGATCACTTTCACGTCATCAGGACAAAATATTCAGCAGTTCCATGAGATACACTTTGAAAAATGACAGCTACTTGTTGAAACACAACTAATAAGAGCAAAAGTGACCAAACTGGAAGTTTTATGAGGTACTGAAAGAAGACCTAAAAAGAAAATGAAACCAGTTTGATATATAGAGAGGAAAAACACCAGACAAATTCATATTATAATGTCTGAGTAACAGCATCAGTGGTGAATAAATGGGGTGACATTGGCACTTCCATGGTGCCCAGCCCAGAGGGAGGAAAGTGTATTTGCTTCTGTGTGAGAAATACATCAGATAAAAGAAGGTTAAGTATAAAAAATCCAGATGATTACTTCTGCAGCAAAATATTTGACTGTATAGAGAGAAAACAAAGATCAAATATTATTTCAGGCTATTGTGGTCCAGAAGCACAATATCTAGGTGCAGTAAATTCAAAAAGTTTAAAGGAGTTGAAGATTTGCACAAGTTATAGGCTCATCTGGCAAAGAAAATGTCAGGGGTGGAAATAGCAAGCATTTGGTAGCATTTGGCAAATGTTTTTGTAGAAGTCTGCTAATTCAAGGTTCATGGGTCTCTCCTTCTTTAGGCCATAACTGAGGATGAGGAACAAGAAAAGGTCTTCTTTAGATCTGCCTGTCTCAATGTTCACCTTTTTTCCTTTCTCTCTTATATTTTTGGGGAATAATAAATTCTTTAAAGTGGTTCGCTGCTTTTTATCAATGCCTTCTTCATTCATGTCTTGCCTTCAGCAGTGTCTTAAATCTCACCAGTCTCACATGCATATTAAAAACATTTTATATGCAATCTTGATGCACTACTCGTGTTGCTCTGAACAGTTGCTGGCATTTAGATAGTTCTGTTACATCCACTGCCAGTTAAATTTGAGTTTTTTACTGGCTCAATGACACCAGTTTTAATTATATTTTTATAAAGGTCATGTATATTGTTAGCCTAATGTGTACCTTCCAGTTTATGAAAAAAACTAAGTCGATCAAATGGCATCTTGTCTTCAATGCTAAGAGCTAGTTGCCTGTGCAACAATAGGTGACATTATGAAGGAGAGGGTGTTAGCCTCCATTGGAGTTGCTTTGAATTCTATTATCCCTTTTAAAATTAGGAATACTTTCCCCTCTACCCCCAGAGTTAAACAGGAAATTGAGGCTCCTTGTTCTTTCCTGAAAAGGGGAGCAAGGGAAGGAGAAAAAAAAATATTATCTGCTTTTACAAGCTATGTGATATGTGTACTAAGTGTAGTAATATGAATTGGGTTCTCTGTGTCTATTAGAAACTATAAATTAAATCTTGATTCCTCTCCTTTTTCATCTTCACCTATCCTTTTTTTTGCTTGACTACTAATGAATACCTTAAAAGAAATGTGGTAAACGAAAGGCTTTCTTGCAACAAGCTTTAACCTGTGTACATTTTCACTTTCTAGAAGTAAAAATTCTCTCTCCATGCTTCTGATCCCTTTAGTTATTTGTAAATATTCTCAGGATAACTACTTGCCTTGGGGCAGAGTCTAAAGTTATATTAACGATTTTTTGACAATAGTAGCTTCAAAACTCCCCTCCTAGATTTAACTTACTCTTTATCATTAACACTGTTTATGTAGAAGTTAAACCACGTGCTGGTATGTCATTTCCTTCCCATTGAGGTTTTCTTGCTTCCCCTCCCATCATCAATATTTATTTAAAATTAGTATTGAAAAGGCATGCTTATACAAAATATAACCAAAAGTAAAAGATGGAAACAAATCTTGCTTCTCTGACTAGTTGTGATGATTTACACACATTGAGAATCTGGCTCATGTTTAAAAGGAAAGTCCACTGTGCATTAGAAAGAGAGAGTAAACTTCTCCACTGAAAAGATATTTATAATAGCCTTTGTCTCACAACGATGTTTCACTTGAAAGACTTCGATAGCCAGCACTTTCTTCTAAACCTATTCTAACCCTTTCTTCAAGCTTACATGGTATTTTGGAAGTTTTGCATGGATTCTGCCTCTGAAAAGGGCAAGGGGAGAAATAGACTGTGCAATTTGAGGCCGACCTGCCATTACTGACCTTTTCAGGGAAGAAGAGAAGGAAACACTCTATAATGACAGAGCTGTT
>NW_009924998.1:53109-57494 GCF_000696875.1 Nestor notabilis
TAGAATATCACATGCCTGGAATTCAGCATTTAGACTGGCTAGGACTGTGGTGTGCACGCTCTGGTTAGATGGGTCAGATGGTAATGTGGATCCATACTTCTGCTGTCAGCTTTCTTGGAAATTCCATCTGAAAAGCTAAATACTAATCAATCCATTAAATACAAAGCTTTTTTTTTTTTTTAATTGTTTTGGGTTTCATTATTTTTCATCCCTTCTCACCGCTTATGATGTTGCATTCACATAGCAGCTTAAGCCTGTTGCCTGTTGCAGTACATGTACGTATCTCAGCCTTTTTCCCACTGACCTCAGGATGGCAGTAGGAAAAAAAAAAAAAAGAAAATTTGAAAAACAGACAAACAAGAAAAACCTCTGGTTCATGCACTTTTAAATGGTTTGGGCTATAACAGTGTAAGAACACTGTGATTTCTACCAAAGCTTGATAGCAGCCCTTTTCAGTTTGAATCGTTATCCATTTTCACATCTGATACAAACAGTGGATACTTTTTCAGCAATGAGTGCCATACTAACAACACATACCAAAGATACTGAACTATTTTAGAAAGTAATTGCTATTCCAAGGAGGCACAACCAAGCGAGGTTGAAAGAGGCTGAAAGAACTAAGAGGCGGAAGTAATGAAGAAATTTGAAAGAGATTCTCATTCAAAGGATTGGTTGGTTAAGGCATGAGGTAGAAGGAGGCATGGGACCAAATGAAAGTGATGACATGTGAGATTAACAACAAAGAAAAACAAAGAGTAAATAGCATAGATGTGATTATGTGGTCTGTCCCATGCATGTAGGGTATTATACTGTAATCACTGTGACTATATACAGGCATATATATTATACAGATGTACCTAAATTAGTTTTGATATAGTTAGGTTGGACAATGCTTGTCTGTGGTAATACTGGCATATATACGCAAAAAAAAGAATTCTGGGTAGTTTGGAAAAATCTGAAGAAAATCAGCTACATTGAGTATAATCATAAATGTGTTCTGCAGTAGTGAATGGTAGAGCATATTCTGAAGTCCTCAATTCCTATGGAATTATCAAAAATATATACAGATGCTTGTCGTGAAGTATACACTGTAGTGAACCCAAATGCCAAGTGCCACAGCTCTACTGTATTTGTGTGCTAGTGTGTGCCAGTGTGAATTTTGCAGTTCCTGCACGCAGTCATCTCCAAACTTCCAGGGTCACTTCTTGTTACATTCACCTCTATGCATTGCTTAGAGAAACACACTTAAACTAAAAATAGCCATGGTGTCTCTCAGGCTTGCATGGGCAATGAATGCTTTGTGCTCCATCTGCTCACAGCAAGCCATGGTTATCTAAAGGTACTGTTCCTGTAGTAGCGCTGATCTTGTTGAGCTTTATGAACATCACTCCAAGATTGTTTTGGCATGAGACACTGTATAATTTTAAATTGTTGTTAAACAAAAAGTTTCATTTTAATTTCAGTTTCTTCATGAATTCTGGAAATAAAAATAAAGGAAAAAAGGATTGGGTGTTTATTCTCAGTGATTTCATCTTCAAGAGGCCATTACAAGAACCAAAAGAACAAATTCTGGACTAGAATACTTGACACTTCAAATTTCTAGTAAAATTACATCAAATAAATAAGCTTAAATCTGCACAATTAACAAGTCAGAGCTGTGAAAGGGATGGTGCTGTGAAAGAGACAATGTAAAATTATCCCTATTTTGTAAAAATAAGCACAACTGATTATCATAATTCAGAATAAATTGGATGAGAAGTGTAGTGTTACTGGGAGTCTCTTCCATCCCTGTAACAGCAGGGGTGGCTGAAGGCAGAAGCTGTGCAGAACAAGGCTTGCTACTGAAGACTGGTGTGTGCCAGGCCACTTAGAAAGTTATGCAGGTTGGAGCCTGCTGTGATCACATTTACATTTACATATGCCTAACACCTGTCCTGTGTGACATCTGTGGCAAGATCAAGGCAAAGACAGCAGCTCTGTTGACATGTTGGGGCTAGCTTTAATGCACATGGTCTAGGCACTGCTGGAAGTTCAGCAGAACTATTCATGCAGTATTGCCAATTCTTACTGATTTAATGTAAGACATACACTATTTATAAATCTTAAAATATAAATGAGTTTGGAGAAAAAATTACTTCTATGAAAATATAGAAAATAATATATAAATAAGCCCCAAGAATGTAGAAATCATAAAGTAAATCAAAAGCAAAAAATATTATTTTATAAAATTTTATGACTTTTTAAGACAATTATAAGCCTGCTTGTAACTTTTGAATGCCTGCAACTCTCAATATTGTATTGAAACGCTAGATGAAATATTACTTTGAAACTATTCTCTGATGAAAACCCAAGTCAAGAACTACAGATGCAGGTCCATCCAGAGTTACATGGTTTAGATACAATTGACTTCAACGGCATTAGTGGAATTAATAGAGAAATTGGAGTTTTGCCTTTATGAAAAGCTTTGATTACATACTTTTATCACTTGTACTTGTTTTGCAGACAGTACTTTATTCTTGCCAAATTCAGATATATTATACCAACAAGTCTGTTTACTACATGAAAATCCCCTGTGCCAGTCACTGTGAAGCTACTTTGATGTGGCTTAAACATAGTTTTGGTATTTGAAAAACAAACTTTTATCAGTTTATCAGTTACGATACATTGCTCTCCCAAAAAGAGACGTGATCCACTTATGACTTCATAAATTGAAAGGGACACTATCCGAGGCATAGCAGTAAATGTCAGATGTTGCTATTAAACAAAGGTTGCCTTTTATGGATCTCATCAGACGAGGAAGAAATAAAGATGGCTACAGGCAGTCTGTGAAGTGATTATTTTAGAGCAATTTAAGTTTTTCATTAAATTAATATCCTAAGGTGTACCTATTCTTTGAGGCATGAGTTTTGATGCAGATTTTGTTCTATGTAGGATGGTGCTTTGTGGTAAGCAAGTGCTGGGTGGGGAGTGAGGGGACAAGCTTTCTTTGGGATGTTTTCATCAACCCATTGCTTAGCTGGAGCAGTGAAAGTTGAAGTTGTTTGCATGGAGTACCTATGCAGGCATTTTAAAACATGAATAAAATAGATTTTTCAATATGTATGGAAGATGTGCTTGTAATATTATTCACATATTAAGGCTAGTCCTGATCAACCTGGAGAACACCTGGTTCCTTATGGACCCATTGGCATAACATATTTAGCACATGCAGATTTATGTCACAAGAGTCATCTTTGACTTTGTGTATATAAAGTGTAACTGTCGTGGTTTAAGCCCAGCCGGCAACTTGGACCCACGCAGCCGCTCGCTCACTCCCCCCCTTTTCCTTCCTCCCCCCGCTCCCGGAGGGATGGGGAGGAGAATCGAAGGAATGTAACTCCCACGAGTTGAGATAACAGCTCTCCAGTAACTAAGGTATAATACAAACCACTATTGCTACCAATAATAATGATAAGAGGAATAACAAGGGGAAAGGACACAACCGCTCACCACCCGCCGACCGATACCCAGCCCGACCCGAGCAGCGATCTGGCCTTCCGGGTAACTCCCCCCAGTTTCTATACTGGGCATGACGTGCTGTGGTATGGAATAGCCCTTTGGCCAGTTTGGGTCAGGTGTCCTGTCTCTGCTTCCTCCTGGCTCCCCCTCCTCTCTGGCAAAGGATGAGACTGAGAAAGTCCTTGGTCAGAGTAAACATTACTGAGCAACAACTAAAAACATCGGTGTTATCAGCATTGTTCCCAGACTGAAAGTCAAAAACACAGCACTGCACCAGCTACTAAGAAGGAGAAAAAATGACTGCTGTAGCTGAACCCAGGACAGTATCCACCCCTTATTCCATGCCATTCACGTCATGCTCAGATCTCACATCATTTTTCAATATACCATTGCTTTTGATATATCACATCAAACACATCAAAATCTTAGTCTCTGAACAGTACAAGAAGGTTGTCATTTCTGCTAGCACTATTACTAGCACTGCTGCTAGTGTTACTGTTAGTAGGCACAAAATTATCTAGAATACTAATGATGAAGTAAACTGTTAAGGCATAATACTGGAAAAGGATGCAAACATGACGTCTATTCTTTTCATTCACAGTGAGGCAGATAGTCTAAAGAAAAAGTCTAATGAACAATTTCTAAGTTATTTTTTCCTGATTATGATATATATCTGTAATTAGTATTTTTTCCTCAAGTATATGTTATTAAAGGTTCAATAATGCCATCAAGTCTCTGAAGTATATATTATCTTTTTAACATTGAGCTACCCTTTTTGGCTTGACTCCTCAGCTTCCAGCTTGCTACAGTTTGTAAAGTCTACCATTAATGCTGAAGAAAAAAGAAAACGGAAGCTATTTTTAAAATATTATACTATTATTTTTATT
>NW_009924999.1:0-35965 GCF_000696875.1 Nestor notabilis
GTGGAAGGGACAGGCAGCTATGCAAAGGGTAGGCGTACCACAGTTGGGCACCTGGGTAGTCCTGCGTGGGCCAGATGTGCAAGGGATGCATGTGTGGCAGCTGGGCAGTCGTGCAAGGGCCAGATGTGAAAGGGCTGTTTGTGCTACAGATGGGCAGCTGGGAAGGAACGGGCAGTGGTGAAAGGGATGCTTATGCAAGAGCTGGATGTGCCAGGGCAGGGCAGTCATAGACGGCTTGGATGTGCGAGGGATAGGAAGCTGTGCAAGGGTTTGGCAGTTGTGCAAGGATTGGGTGTGCAAGGGCTGCATATCCTAGGGATGCCAGGTATGCAATGGCCAGCTGTGCAATGTCTGACGCTGGACATTCAAGGGTTGGACATGTGAGGGCTGGATGTGCCAGGGCAGGGCAATCATGCAAGGGCTCAATGTGCCAAGGTTAGGCAGCCGTGCAAGGGTCAGACATTTGTGCAAGGGGTAGACGTGCCACATCTAGAGAGTTGGGCAGTTTTGCAAGAGTTGGGTGTGCAAGGGCCAGATATGCCAGAATTGAGCAATCATACAAGGGCTGGATGTGCCTGAGATGGGCAGTTGTACAAGGATTGAGTGTGAAAGGGGTGACCATGCCAGTGCTGGGCATGCAAGGGCTGGACATGCCACAGAAGGAGAGTTGTGCAAGGGCTGAATGTGCCAGGGATAGGCAGCTCTGTCAGGGTCAGGCAGTTGTGAAAGGGGTAGATGTATCACATCTGGACAGCTGGGAAGTTGTGTAAGGGTTGGATGTGTAAGGGCTCATCAGCTGTGCATGGACCAGACACGCAAGCACCAATCAGTCAGGCAAACACTAAATGTGCAGTGGCTGAGTGGTCACATAAGGGCTGCAGGTGCAAATACTGATCCATCATATAAGAACGGGGCAGTTGTGCAAGGGCTGGATGGTTGTCCAAGGGTTAAACATGCCACTCAATCTTTCAAGGGCTAGACAGCTGTGCAAAGGCAAGATGGGCAAGGGCTGATCCCAGCATACAAGTAGTGCATAGGCTGGACGTGGAAAGGCACAAGCATTGTGCACTCCTGTACACACATTCCCAGTCCCGTGCAAAAGTGATTCACCCCAGCAATCACCAGTGCAGTGGAGGGGAGCACAGAGACCCTAAAGCACTGACAGGACAATGAGCATTCCAGCTGGGAAGTAGTTAATGCCCTAAATGTCATCCCTTCGGGGCTGGGGCTGGTGTCAGTGTTTTTCCAGGTCGGCGGACGTCACTCATCGTCATCCTCGAGGTAATTTCTGCACCTCCTGCCACCCAAGAACAAAAAGGTTTCCCTCCTGAGTGTGTGTGTGTGTGTCATGCTGCTGAAGTGCCCATGTCCCCCGCGGGTCCAGAAACAGAAGGACATGTAGGTGTGTGCCACTGGAAACAAAAGCCACCATCCCCAGGGATTTAAGGTGTTCAGCTCTGCAAAGGTGACAACTGGGTGCATGATGAGACAGAGAGACCCTTGGATAATCATTGGGAGGGCTGATGATGTTTCTGACCCCCATAGTCTACGGATAGGAACCACACAGGGGGTGGGTTAATGAGGATGAACTTTTTGACCTGCAATAGCCCCTGGAGTGACACTGGGAGCCGGTGCATTTATTCTCACCACTGGCCATGCGCTCGGGCATTTCCAGCATTCCCAGCACTGTGCAAACTATTTGGGTTCCACTTATTTATTACTATTGCAAAATAAAAGCCAGGGGAGGGGAAGCCAGGGGGGTGCTTTAATTTTTAATGTGTAAAATATCTCAGCCCAAACCCTGACTGAACCTTTGCAAAACAGCCTGGTGGAAAAGCACCCAGTGCACATCCACATGCACACACCCGGGAGGGGGGAAGTGTCAAATTCCACCCAGCAAATAGCTTCCTCAAATCCACAGGATTCACCAGATTCTGGGAATATTTTATATGCCCTTATAATAATATGCCCTTATCCCAATGGCTGAGGTGAAGTGGCACCATGCCACCACCCCTGTGAGCCCGCGTGGGTGCTGAAAAGCGAGCAGCTCCCGGGCTCTATAAGCGACGGCAACCTGGCAAAGGCCAGCAGCAATATTGCATTAAAGCCCCATCTAGAGGCCTTTCATTGTGAAGAGTTTGGGACACGAGGACCAGCTTTGGGGTCCAGTTTGGTGTTCTTATCCTCCCACCCAGAGCTTGTCCAGCTTAAGAAAAGGCAATAAAGGACGGTGGATGGAGGGGAGGACCGTCAAAGCTACATACATGTACCGTTGTGAGGCTTTGTCCGAGTGTTTCTCTGCTGGAAAAGACAATGTAAGAGTCATTCTTCATGCATGTCCCCCAGGAAACCAGCGTGCCCAGCACGTGGAAGGAAACTCCTATTACGCCAGGCAGCCCTGAGGCAGAGGTCTGGGGCACACAGCCGGGGCTGGGTCATGGAAAGGCAGTGCGACCCTCGCCGTTACTCATTTCCTCTGCCCAGAGCAAGGTGCCGTAGCCAGGGTGATGCTCTGGGGCATGCGCGACTCTTTCCGAAGTGAGGCAGCACTTAAAATAGTCACCACTTCTGCTTTCAGACAAGGGAATGGGGAAGCCCAAGCAGACATTGACTGCTCCAGGGCTTTGCTGCCAGCAGGTGCTGCTTGTCATGCCAAGGGATCATTCACCGGTCCTGGGTGCATCATCTTTCTGGGGCAGCTTTGTGGCTTTCCTGCAGTCCCTGGGGTAACACAAAAGCTGGGTGTTTCTACTCATGCTGGCGTCCCCATAGCTACCGACAGCAGAGGGCAGTGCCACACAGGCGCAGTGCTGACGGACATACTGTCATGTGCTTGGCTTTTTTTCAGCGAGGGTTTTTCAGAAGGGTGTTTTATATCCAGGATGGAGGGAACACACCATAGCCAGAGTGAAGCTGCCAAGGAGCTGAGGAGTTTGGCATTTCAAGTGACAGTTTCTAAGGGCCACAACCTCACCAGAGAATGGTGCCACTGCCAGCACCATGCCTTCTTCTTTAGGATCAAAAGAAGATAGCAAGGTGCAGTGCTAATACTGGGCAAGGAGTGGTTGTCACCAGACCTGTCTCTGCTGTAGCATCAGAAGAAAATCTGCATCCTCCCCCTGACACCGACCTCACCATAATGCTTCTGTAATGTGCTCCTGCATGCAAAGCAGTTGGGAGGGTGACCTGCGAGTACCCCAGCGAAGGTCCTGGCATCCTGTGTCTGCTGCTGGGGTGAGCCCTGCCTCCCAGTGCCAGTGGTGACACCAACTCGTGACAGCAAGTGAGTGCAGGTCATCCCCAGACAGCACAGGCTGCTGCAGCCGCCCTGTCAGGCTCTTCCCAAACAGGGGAATCTGGAGGGTGACTTCAAGTTTTCCTTCTCCATGACTCAGTTCTCTAGCAGGGCTCAGACTGCCTACATCCCTCCAGAGGCTTTCCCACCTCAGGGGAGCCCTTGCCACAATCCTCATTAGGAGTTTAGTTTTTCAGGAAAACCAGCATCTCTTTTGCTTGGGGTTCCTGTTCCCTCCTCCATTTGCTCTGGGTGTTCTCTGCAGCGCAGAGCTGGGCTCTGTCTACCCTCCAAGCAGCTCCTGTCAGAGAGGCGAGGACTTTGACCAGCTCGCCGAGGTCTTGCTGCATGAACCAAACTTCTCCAGGGCAGCAACTCCAGCTCAGCGGGGCGATTGAGTCATAGGAGTGTGAGAGGGAAGGAAAATACCCGTGAGGTCATCTTGTTCATCCCACTCGTGCATGGGTTCCCCACCAGATATTTGGCACTGGCTCCCAGATCAGAGTAACTCAAGCAAGGCAGCAAGAGGTGGGGACCTCACCAGGCTCAGTCTGGGTTGGATATCCAAGGCTGTGTCTGGGATAGCTAAGAAGCCTTCAGCTGCATTTCCTCCCGACAGATAGCCTCCGAGACAGGCCACTCACATTTCCCTTCCTCAGTTTCCTCAATTAGAAGTGGGCCTGGCATTTATCTGCCCTCCGGATACAGTCTGAAATAACAGACAAGACCCGGGAACACCGCCTACCCACAGGACGTCGTTTATTCCACCATCTCTGGGATCATACTGTGCAAGTCCCCCCTGTGCCATCTCCTTAATTTCCAGTTACTCTTTTTTTGCCATCACATGAACTTCCAGGGTGTTTCCTCCCTTCGAGTGATCACACGCCGGCTGGAAGCCAGATTCTCACTTCTTTTCCATAAGGCTTGAATGCAGTTAGAGTCACCCGGGGATAGCTCTGAGCTTCCAGGCAATGTGGTGCTGTATTATGTTTCCATCCCTTCCCTCTATCCGGCCAGCACCCTGGAAGGGTCAGGGTCATTGATTTTGAGGGGTAGAGATGTGGTCAAAATATACCAGTTACTTTCATCTGGGCTGCTGAGAGCCAGGCTGAGAGTATCCTTGTTTCCCTAGGGCTCTGGATAGTGCACATCACTGCAAATCAGAGCAGCATGGCCCTCATCCCCACCACTGCCCTGTGTCTCACACCTTTCCAAATAAAGCGAAAGAACTGAAGCCAGTTGTAGTGCATTACTTCAGTGTAACTGAAGGCAAAAAGCAAAGGAGAGCCTGTCGTGCTGTGATGGTCTGCAAGCAGTTCTCCATCATGGAGCCCCTCTTTCCAAATCAGGCAGAGATGGATGCAGGGACATAGGGGTACTGTAAAGCTTTGTGTGTCCCTGGCTGCAGAAGGTGAGAGGTGACTAGCTTTGTCTTCTGAGATCCGTGTTCTGTGGGGACTCAGAGCCATAGCTCATTGGGCTACCTGTGTTGAATTTTTGCTTGTGCATCTGTAAGTCTACCCCAGTGAGGCAATCCAATAACAAAAGCATCAGCCCAGGGCACCAAACGGCAATGGGACTCACCCCTAGCAGGGACCCTCACACTAATTCTCAACAAGACATATGTTTCCCTCAACCTCACTCCTATCAGAGATCCCCTCTTAACTGATTACAGGACCCATATTTAAAATACTTTGAAAGTATCTCTTGCAAGAAGAGTAAGGAGTGAACTTTAGGAGCACTCACCTCTTTCCCCCTAATTGAAGAGGCTATTTCTTGCAAGTTAAGCTGAAAAAAGTACCAAGTTCGTCACCTATTTGTATCAAGTGAGCTTGAGGTGTCTCAAGGTGTGTATAAGCATTGCACACAGGTGGAGATGCTTGCAGCTGGTCTTCCCTCTTGCATCGTTTGCAAGGACCCCTACATCCTAAGGCACACTATACAAACTTTGACCCACAGAAGCTGCTGGTGCCCTGTTGCATTTGCTCTTGGTTTTTGGAGCAATGTATAATGACAGTGATAACCCAGCTCCTGCATAGACTTGCAAATCAGGACAGTCCCACCAAAAGAAGCTCAACAGACTCTACCAGCACACATGAGGAGGAGAAGGGAGAGTGATCCAGTGGGACTCCTCCAAATGGCTTTGATGGGCCTGAACCACAGCAAAGCATCATCAGGGTTCCTCCAAGTCTCAGGGCTTGCTGATATTATATGCGTATGTCTGAAACAAAATGTTTTCAAGCTTTTTACTTTTTAGTCTCACTTTATCCTTAAAAAAATTAAATTATAAAATATCTCCTACTCACGTAAAGCCCAATAAACGCTTCTCTTAAGGTCTAATCATTTCTCTTTGGCAGCAAATTACATCTCTTTTCACTAATGTTCCCCAAGAGCTGGCAAAATTATTTAAAAATCACCTAAAAATAGAGATTTTTGCCTTCTTCTCCATGCATATCTTTCCTGAGTTGTGCTCTGCTTTTGCAAAGGTTTTTCTTCTCAAGCACATAAGTACAATCAAAGTAGCCCTCTTGAGTAAACCCAAACAGGTTGTTCTTTACATGGAAATAATTTTTCTCCTGGTAACTTAATGAAAAATCAGGGACTTTATAATCTGGACCAGAATGATTTTTAATGCAATTAGTCCCAGTGCAAAATAAGGTCCTTATTGTCTTTATGACAATCAGGCATGCTAGGAATGAATGTGTTTTTGTTAAACAGAGCTGCAAGAGGTACTTTTTAGGTCTGAACAAATAGTGCCAAAGAGGCAGGGTCTCTTTTCACATTCTGCATGAGCCCATACTGTAAACCACAATGATTTACCAATCATTATTTGAGGAATTTGGTGACAATTTGCTTCCTGAGGAAAATCAGGTAGAGGAGAGAGACATAAATTTTGTGCACACTGGAGGGAGAGGCTTCTGTGAGAGCTCAGCAACCTCTGAGCTGATTAATACTGCTGATATGGTGCCAGCCCTGAAGCAGTCCTTGGCCATACTGCTCATGGACTTATTGTGGAGATACCAGAACTGGCAAGGGAGCAACAGGAGAAGAGAAATTGGGAAATGGAGGTTGTATATGTGGGATGCTGGGATAGCCATTAGGGGGACTGAAGGTGATGCAAGGGTTACTGTGAGGGTAGATGTCAGGATGCTGTCTGCAGATCTATAGGAGACCTCATTAGCTCTGCTCCTGTGGGACCTCTTGTTTACCTCATCCTTAGGGTGACATGTGCCCTGGGGTAACCTAGTCTTCTATCTTTAAGGTCACCCACCTTGTCTCTGTATCTTAGGGACTGATGGCAATGACCAGGGATATGCCCAAGTCAAGGGTCTTTGACCTTGAATATATATTAAACCAGCTAACTGAAGGACGTGCATGGTCCCTGTGAGGGAAAAGGTGAGAGATGATAATCTGTGAAAAAAAAAGGAAAGGAGAAAGAAGAAAGAAAAAAAAAAAAAGAGAGAGGGGAAGTTGATGTTGTGGTTTTGGCCCCTGTTTCCATGTCCCTAGCTGCAATCACTGCTGGCCCCTTTGAGAGTAGTACACAGAAACATCTTTAGATCCTTGCAAATTCATTTTTGATGTTTTGTAAGTTTCCTGACATTCCAGTTGTCTGTGGATATTACAATCCACAGTGGGTTTTTTGGAGTACCCCTGATTAATTACTGCTCTGATAAAATAATAATACAGAATACTCTTATTGATTCCTAGTTTCTTGCCACCAATTCATTTTGGGTCTCTCTTTGAAGGTAAATAACAGGCCATAGCATCTGCTTTTCTTGGACAGCACTTATGCATATGGGTACAATAACACAGGGCTGAGATGGGCTGGTGTGTATTGATTGTGAGCATCTGGGTGTGGGTTGGTGGACAGGGCTGGGGATGCTCTTCGCTGATCCAGTTCCCTCCACTGGCTCACTGAGAAGGGATACAGCATCTTGGACCATACTTTAACATGGGAAAGAGCAAGAAATCATAATAATAGTGGATAAGGAACAGGTCTGTGTAGTGTCTTTTCTGTCTTTTTTTTTTTTTTAATAGTAAGTTTTCTGGAAATGGAGATTGGGGAGGTACAAATGATGTTCATAAATTCATGTTGAAATTTTGTAGGCTGGAGGAAAGGTAGGAGAAAAATTCTGGGGAAAAAAATAAACATTTCACTGCAACATTCTCAAGGTAGGTCCAAAATGCCAAGTGATTTCCTTGGATATTTCAAAATATGACCTTTTTTTTTGAAAAATTACATGCTCTCTTAATTAAAAAAAAAACCAAAAAAACCAACAAAACCGTGTGTGCAAAGGAAAGGCAGTTAAGGGAGGAGTGAAATGCCCTCAGAAGGAAACAAAACCAGCAACTGAGCTCAAATGGACTGTTACGAACTGAGCCAAAAGGACATTTGCTGTTCTCTGATTTCATTTTTTGCTGGAAAGCCTGGAAAAAAAAATGAAATTAAAAAAAAAAAATGAAATTAAAAAAAAAAAGGATCCAAATAACTTTGGTCTTTCCAATCTACTTGAACTTCTGTCATCACTTGTCAGCCCCATTTTTTGGGTTCAGCCTCCCTTTGGCTGTCCTTCAGGAGATTTACCTCTCTTCCCCCTATTCTGGGGCCATGTGTGTTGGCGGAGAAGAGCCAAGAGCATTGTCCAAAACTATTTACTGCCAGCTCTTGGATGGCAGGCATCTCCCCAGGGACCTGTCCTCCCATGCTCCTCCGTCCTGCAAGCAGCCATGTGTATTAAAACAAAAGGGGAAAACTGCTGCTCCTCGCTCCCGCCACGTCCTGTTCGAAATGTCGAAGCAAGAAGTAGCTGTTGGTTGTTTTTTAAGCAGCTCTGGGCAGTTTTTCTGAAAGTGTTGACAGTTGCAGTGGCTCAAAACAGGGCACCATTTCTAGGAGATTTACCATGTGTGTGTGTGTCATTTTCCAAGTCCAGCAGCACCACTGTCTCTTCAAGCCGCATGAGTAAGCTATCAAATCCATCTTATTGAATACCGAAGCAGAAGGGATCCAGCCAAGAGATCTGGCAACCCTTCAGCTGCAAAACAGCCAGAAACAAACTGAGCAAAAATATTTTTGTAGTCACAATATCAAGCCCACCCATTGAATATGTGTCGGGTATTTTCCAGCACTGCTGAAAACTCTCTCTTTGCTTTTATTTTTAGATGAAGGGTCATTTTGGTCATGTTATTTCACTTTTGGATGTTTCAAGCTAATAAAAGTGTTTTATTTCACAGTGTTCAGCCTTCTTTTAAAGTTGGGCTTATGGTTTACTGCTGTAACTAAAATGTCATTGTCTTGAACATTGTCATCTGTCTGGTTGGTCTTCAGCCTGAGCATGTAGGAGCTGGATCTTTTTACCTGAGCTAGTGCATAAGTAGACAGCCATATTTTGGCTTATGAGCCCCAAGCTGGAAGGAGCTTGTCGTGAATAAGTCCCCATTCCTGTGAGAAAAATGAGCCTTTTGAAAGGAAACTCAAACTCAGAAGTCAAGATTGCAGTCATTGGACTGATCAGTCATGATGCTTCTGGGTGGGTATACAGCAGAACACAAAAACCCTTGGTTGTACACAGCCCTCTCCACTCAGAGATCTCCAGCAAAAGTTTCCCATGCCTGTTTGGCACCTGAGCTCCTATCCCAGGTTTTGAGAATCCTGAGGTACACAAGGAATATGCCATATACCAAAAATACAGCATGCAAGACCCCCACCCAGTCTACATACACGTACTAGCCTGTAAAAAGAGAAAAACAGACTATATTCCCATTCCAGAAGCTGGTTTTTGTGTCACATCATGATTTCAACGACATCCAGATAGAAGACATTCCCCCTTCATATCATCACATCATGAGTTTTCCTTTTATTCTGAAATTAGATAGATGGGAAAATCAGTTTCCTGAATTTCCAGCAGCACTCACCAAGGATAAGGACAGGCAATAAGTACTGGACAGCTGAGCATTCATAGAGCAAAAACACAAGAGTGATGATTTGACTGAGAATGCATCTGACAGTCAAGGCAAGGATGGCATGAAACGCAGGGATTAATTAGTAATGATGAGTGACAAAAGAACGGTTAGTTCTTCCTCATGCAAAGACTGATGGGTGTTTGGCAAATGCCTCCAGATGGGTAAATCTGTGTGCTCTAACAGCTTCTGAATTCAGACGTAGTATTTCCGCAAAGCATAGACACATCACATGCAAAAATGAAGGCGAAAAATGAGTGGCAGCTATTAAGTCTCCCGCAGTTTGATACAAAGCATGGATTTGGGCAAGATTAGATTCAAAGGTCAGCCTAGTGCAGATGAGAATGTGGGGACCACTGGCCTCTGGCACGCAATTGGTTGCGTGAGAGCCCAAACTGAGTCATTAGATCGCAATATCCGCACAGGTCTGTCAGCAGCAGCACTGACGAGAGGGACAAATCGGGGTGCTTTCTGTATAGGACCCATTGTTTAGCCAACCAGAGGGCCTTCCTATTTGGTTAATGGGTCAGCAAATTCTGTTGCTTTAATGGTTAATCATCTACTTACATTGTTCAACAAGTAAACCCATGCAGATAATGCTCCTTGCCTACAGTTCACGTGACAGGCTGACTTCCCAGCTGCAAGCAGAGAAAGCTTTTGACATGGGGAGAATAAGAGAGGAGAAATGCCAGGTTGTGAGGCTGTGACTTCACATTGGAAACAACAGGAGCAATAACATACATAAATGCAGAGATATGTGCATACACACAACTACATGTGCATGCACATGCAAAAATGTCTGTATGAACAGACACACACATATCCACATAAAATGAGTATTTCGACCCTCCCAGACCATTTTTCAACAGTTAAATTAGCTGACAGAAATGACTGCAAGCTAATAAGCAAAACTCACTCTAAACTATTCTAAGCAGCAAATCAAACTGAGGGCCATCACCATTCAGGATTTCAGAGTCTCAGTAATATCTTTTATTCTGATTGCTTGAACATCATACAACTCTAGTGTTCTGGATCCCAAATTTGCACATGCCACCTCTGTGCACTGTGCTGTCTGAGTAGATCCAGCAGAGATGATGTGGACCTCAGAGTCAGGTGGCCAAATTCTACTCACTGGGGACATTTTGGAGATGTCTTGTGCTTAGACATGTCTAATACAGGGAATGCATTACTACTTTTAGTCCTAAAAGTACCTGGAGTCATCCAGATGAGAAGTCAGAGCTTGTCGGGGTCAAAGCAGGAATCATGGAATCAAATTTTCTGATTTACTCTATTCAGGCTACCAAACTGCATAATTACATCTTGACCTAAAAATTGCTGTCTCTATCTGACAGTAACAAATATGCACTTCAACTGGTTGAGAGTAATGATGATTTCACTCCAAGCTCCCTTAATTTGTCAGGAGTTTAAGTCTACATGTAACCTAAACTGAGCGTTCAACACCACTCTCTTGAGATGGTCACTTCCAGAGACCAGATCTGTCCCTTCCCAAGACAGGTGTCTATGAGTTGATGGAAGGAAACACCGACCACCAGTATGCTGGGGGAATGTCCTTTATAACTATCCTTGACATATTCCATCACCTTTCATAGAATCATAGAATAGTTTGGGTTGGAAAGGACCTTAAGATCACCTAGTTTAGGCACGACGCCTCACACTAAACCATGTCGCCCAAGGCTGTGTCCAACCTGGCCTTGAACATGGCCAGGGATGGAGCATTCGCAGCTTCCCTGGGCAACCCATTCCAGTGCCTCACCACTCTCACTGTGAAGAACTTCTTCCTTATATCTAATCTGAACTTCCCCTGTTTAAGTTTAAACCCATTAACCCTTGTCCTGTTGCTACAGTCCCTCATGAAGATCCCTCCCCAGCATCCTTATAGGCCCCCTTCAGATACTGGAAGGCTGCTATGAGGTCTCCACGCAGCCTTCTCTTCTCCAGGCTGAACAGCCCCAACTTTCTCAGCCTGTCTTCTTCATACGGGAGGTGCTCCAGCCCCCTGATAATCCTTGTGACCTCCTCTGGACTGGCTCTAACAGCTCCATGTCCTTTTTACATTGAGGACACCAGAACTGTACACAATACTCCAAGTGGGGTCTCACAAGAGCAGAGTAGAGGGGCAGGATCACCTCCTTTGACCTGCTGGTCATGCTGCTTTTGATGCAGCCCAGGATATGGTTGGCTTTCTGGGCTGCGAGAGCACATGGCTGGGTCATTTTGAGCTTCTCATTGACCAATACCCCAAGTCCTTCTCTGCAGGGCTGCTCTGAATCTTTTCTCCACTCAACATGTAGCTGTGCCTGGGATTGCCCTGACCGATGTGCAGGACCTTGCACTTCACTTTGTTGAACTTCATGAGGTTAGCATCGGCCCACCTCACAAGTGTGTCAAGGTCCCTCTGAATGGCATCCCTTCCCTCCAGCGTATCAGCTGAACCACGCAGCTTGGTGTCGTCGGCAAACTTGCTGAGGGTGCTCTTGATCCAACTGTCCATATTGCCAACAATGTTGAACAAGATTGGTCCCAACACCGACCTCTGGGGGGCACCACTTGTTACCGGTTTCTTACTTTCCTATCTGCTAACACACACAGCTAAGTAACCCAACACTGGGAAAGCCACTAGATGAAAAAAAGGCATATCTCAGATAACAAGGGCTAACAAACCAGACATAGGACTCCCCACAGCAGTCTTGAGATGCTTGTGACTCAGTACAGTCAATACACATCAAGTCCACTTAGGAACAATGGCCTTGACTTCATGTCATCATCTATGGTGGTAAGAGGTAATAGGAGAATGGTCTACAAACACTTGGAGTGTTTGTTCCTCCCCAGCGGATACTTGTCACTTGGGAAGTACTTCCAGCCTTCCAGGGCATGGATGGATAACCTTTGAAGTAAAGGTCCCTTTCCGATCTGGAGAGGCATGTCAACACCGGAGCCTCACCAGATTTTTTTGTTGTTAAGCAGTGAACATTGCACCAGATTATGGGAAGACGTCATGGCCGTTGGGCTAGAGAAGAGGATCAGCAGCAGGAGTTAGTCCTTGTCTCTAGGAGCAAAATATACTTAACTTACATCCTGAAGCCAGGTGGAATGGGACAGCCTGAAGTTTCTCCACAAGGAAGTAGGCTGAGATAAATACAGATGGCCTGAGCTGGCATGGACCTTTTTGCCCTGATTTGAGGAATAAGCTCCTCCACTTGCCCTTGTGCCAGAGGTTTCTGCACTCCTGGAGGAGACTGGAACAGTGCTCATAGCCCAGCTGCTCCAGATGATCCTACCACCTTGGCCAAAATAGCTGACCCCACTGCGGGCAAATGTAGCAAAGAGACAGACCCCCTTTTGCTCAGAGAAAATGGTTCCTGAATTTTACCTACTTTGGGACTTTATCCTCATCCCAGACAGGAATCCACATGTCCTTACTAATAAAGGAACCTGTCTTAGGCTTCCTGCTGCCTCAGGGAAGGATGTGTCCCTCTAGAGAGGGTGACAGGACAGCAACTGGGATGAAAAGAGGTCTTGGAAAAGGACCTGTAAAGGGCAATGGAGGAATAGGCCTGTTTGGTGTAGGGGAGACTAAGAGGTATTGGGGTCAGTGTATCGACTTGCGCTGCTGGGAAAGGGAGGGAATAAACCGCTCATCTAGAGGGAAGGCAATGACAGGCTCTGAATGCAGTGACACAGGCTGGAGTTAAACATTAGTGTGACCTGTCTGCAGGCCTGGCTGGCAGCAACATGGACTGGGCTCAAGTGTGAAGGGGTCACTCAGAAAACACCAGCCTGGGCCTCCAACCCCAGGAACATGAGGACATCCAGAAAAATGCACTGGTGCTCAGTGAGCTAAAACTCGCCACTCAACAAGGCAAGTAATTTACTTCAACAAGTGGTATTTTACTCAAGGGAGAAAAAGAAAAGCTAACAAGATCAAAAAGCAAAGTAACACACAAAATACCTCCCTGGCACACACACACAAAAATACCCTATGTAAAATAAAGACTGTTGGCACTTGCTTGTTTGTCTCCCCTGTTTTAGCTCAGCTCTTCTCTATCCAGTACCAACATACGATCCAGCCTTTGGGATCTTGTCCCCCTGGAGGACACATATGATGAGTGGGTTGCTTTGTCTTTCAAGTATTGGGTCCCAGGTTTGTTTTTTAACTTGGAATCCAGCAAAAGCCTGGAAACAACCTTCCTGTGGAGGTTCTTAAGGGCATATTCCTGCCTGGGTGGGTCCAGGCAGATGAGGTGCTGTCTTGGGTCACGGCAACAAAGTGGATGAAATGCCCAGGACCTTTTTCCAGTCTGGCCAGTTACAGCTTTGTGAAAGCCACCCTCCCTTTTCCAAGGGTTCTAACTCACGAAATGCAATTCAAGTTCAAATCTCACCTCATTTTCTGCTGTGGATGTCTGCAAGGTCCAGAAAAAAATACGCAATTGAGACAGGCATCATCATTTCTAGTAGCACCCTTGCATGCAGATCTCTCAGCTGCTTCATGTAGCCAGTCTACAGTTTCCCCATCTTACTCTTTCAATGCTTTCTTTATCCTTTGCACTCTCTGAAGGAGTGGTAACTGAAGTGCACAGCTGTACTAGGGAAGAAAGGGTCTGATAGTCTCCCAAAAAATGTCCAGCACAGATCATTGCGATGTAGTCCAAGCAACCCCTAGGTCTCTCCCCGTCCAAATTTTTCTTTTTAACAGATCTAAGCTGTTTGTTACAGTATTTGTCAGCTAAATAAAAAGCTTCAGAGTTTAAACTTCCATTCCTTTACAATGTGATTGTTCTTTACAATGTGATTACTGTAAAAATAGCTTGGGTAGAGCTATTGACATTGATTCCCGGTGTTTCCCCTTCTGAATGTTCCTGTAGCAAATGGTTTTATTTTATCACTTCCTCAGTGCTCTACATGAGCTTTGGGGCTGTTAGGTCTATCGCCAAAGGCAAGACTGGCAGCAGCCCAGAGCAGCTTTCTCATAGCTAGCTGGGAGACCACTGGTGGCAGAGTTTATGCCCAGAAAAACGATGCTGAGGATGGAGACCCACCTCCAGGTCCAAGTTGCCAGATATTCACTGGCATGGTTTGGCTGTTTTCTTCTGATTCTCCACTGCCTTTAGAGCTCTGCTGATCATAGGAAGCTTTCGGATTAAGCTCCACCTTGAAAAAGCTGTAGAAGTGGGATTTGGCTGCACATTAAAGCACCTAAGTCTTGGTGTCTACATCTGGAGGCACAATTCAATTTCTTAACCACAGCTACCTACTGCCATCTAAAATGCTCTATGGGATGCCCCACCAGGCTTCAGCTGCCACCCCATCTGAATGCAGTCCTCCGAAAGGTCCAATGTCCTGCAGGCCAGGCTCATGTGGATGTCTTAGATGCCCCAGAGTGTCTCAAATAGCACTAGACACTTACACTGGTGCACCTTATTCAAGCTTTGGGGTCTCCATTCGAATGGGTATCTAAGCTCTCATAATCAGTGAAGATCTGATCAATGGGGACTATATAGGGGTTCAGGCAGCCACATGCTGGTAATTCTGAGTCTCTTGCTCATACCAGCATGAGGGACAGCAGCCTGGAATGATGTCACTAAAAGGGGCTTAGCTGCCGTGGCACTTGCCACCAAAACCAAACACATTTGCAGTCACTCAGATGGTTGTGGCAGGCACACAGTGGCTGCTTATCTCCTGTCATGTTCCTGGACCCCGTGAGGCCACATGGAATGACCCAAAGGTAAGGAAATGTTACCTGAATTTGCTGGATTCAGAAAAGCCTTTTTCAAGAGGTTTCTGGGGTCCATAAGTGGGAGCTTAACTTGCACATCATTGCCTGATGCCCTCAGCTTTGACCTGGAATGAGAAGTGAAACTTGACCTTGGAAGGAGTCACAAAACAGACAGACTGTGGCTCTGTGTTTTCATCCTTCCCTGCTTTCCAGGGAGGTTATGGGAGCCCTGATCACTGATTTCCAGATTACTTTATGTTACTTTTACTGTCCCCCATTTTCTGGCTTTTTTGAATTAGTGCTGGGTTTCCATGGATGAGATAGTGGGAAAATGTACTGCTGTGTGCACTGCAGATGCTGGACGCTCGGGCTGGTTCCTTTATGTTGCTCCAAAATAGTCATACCACAACACAAGTCACAGGTTGGGTGGTTTGCTTGGGAACATTTATCCAAGATTTTTGTTATTGCATGAAACTAGTACATGTGTATACTTGGAGGAAAGGATCAGAGCATGTTTGTATATGTGTATGAGTATGTAGGTTTTTGATGGGCACTCTTATCTTGCAGTGTATTTCTAGGGAAAATGTAATTTTCCCAGGAGCTGATTTGGGGCAGCTACCCTGTTTGGAAGGGGACACCATGCAGGTCTGGATGTGTTTTGTGCCATGCTCTTGCTCTCAGACTGAGAGCACATGCTCCTGCTTGTTTTATCTAGTAGCACAGATATTGCCACAGGGTCCTGGCTTAGACCTCAGGTTTTCCATAGAATAATAGAATGGTTTGGGTTGGAACTGACCTTAAAGATCACTTAGTTCCACCACCCTGCCACGGGCAGGGACACCTTCCACTAGACCAAATTCCCATCCAGCCTGGCCTTGAACACTGCCAGGGATGGGGCCGCAAAAAAGTCCCACTCCAGCCGGGCTTTGACCACGGCCGGGGATGGGGCAGCCACAGCTTCTCTGGGCAACCTGTGCCAGTGCCTCACCAGCCTCATAGTGAAGATTGTTTTCTTAATATCTAATCTAAATCTACCCTCTTTCATCTTAAATCCATTCCCACTTGTCCTATCACTACATGTCACTGTAGAAAGTCCCTCTCCAGGGTTCTTGTCAGCCCCTTTGGGCTCTGGAAGGCTGCTCTAAGGTCTTCTCCAGGCTGAACAAGCCCAGCTCTCTCATCCTGTCTCCATAGGAGAGGTGCTCCAGCCCTCTGAGCATCTTTGTGGCCCTCATCTAGGCAGCACTGTGGCCAGCCTGGCATACATGAGCTCAAAATGCAGTATGGCATTTTAAAATTGCTGCAGGCATTCACATGAGATGTGCAGGGTTCACCTGACATTCCTCCTGCAGCCAATTCCACATCACCCATCTGCTCTCCCCTGTTTTCTTTGTTGCTAAGCCTCAACACAGAGCAAGAGGGAAGCAATCTGCTCTTCCCCCTCACAACTGATAGCACTGGGCCAGAGATACAGAACCTGCCCCATGCCAGGACAGCACAGGGGATGGAGGAGAGTGCATAGTTGCCAGTGTGCAAGGTCATTTCAGCACCTCTGAGAGTGTGTGTGTGTGGGCATGCAAACCACTCCTGGCCTGTAAATCATTGTCAGCATTCACACATATTAGGCCATAGTTCAGGGACGAACCAATGAAGCATCCACTCTCAAACAAGCCATCGTACTACTGATTTATGAGCAGTTGCAGCACAGCACTCCCGAGATGGTTCCTCGTGCAAGTTCAGAGGAGTATCATGCTCTGGGGAGCACAAGACATATTCAGGTGCTCCTGTGGGTGAGGAAAGATGCAGCTTGGTCACATTCAGATGCCTCACACATGGCAAATGCTAGTGTCATTAGCAAAGAACTGATAGAACACACCTACCTCATCTGACAAGAGTAAGCCCACTTGACCACCCAACCACCTCATGACCATGTTCTCATACTTGTGATTTGTGTGGGTTAGGCATGGGCAAAGCATGGTACAACACAATCCATCGGTAGATACCATGGATCTCCTTCAGGTTATGTCCTGAGAGATTTTGTGCTTCTTAAGTATTATGTTGATTGTTAATGTGAGCTGGAGCCAGGCAAACAGCAGTGCAGAAGGAAAACACAAAGATCATCATGGTCAGCTTGTATAAGCGTCTCTTAAACCCTTCCTTATCCTATTTATCAGCCCAGGTCTTCTCTTTCCTCCATTCCCACATTGTCTCTACATCCCACCTCCAGGCCAAGCAAGGGTCTCACATCCATCTCCCCACAACGTCTGTCCTCCTCTCTCCCTCAAACAAGTACCTCCTGAGATCCTTACCTACCTGCATCATTCTATCATTCTGCAATTAACACTAATTGCAGTCCTAACTCCATCGCAGTCAGGACAGGGCTGTGACAGGGTTTCCATGCACCACAATGGTGGCAGGAAGGGGCTGACATAGTTGTCTCGGTAGGTCTGTGCGATCCCACATTCAGCAAAGGATGCAGCAGTTAGGTTTCCTGCAGAGAAGAGTCTGTGTGCCTTTTGTTCCCTCCACTGTGGCATGTTAAAAAGCCAAAAGGCATGTGCAACTTCCAAGTGCATGTTTCTTCTGGCCTTCGATGTTGGGCAGATAAAAGTAATTCTCATCTATTTTAACCACTCACTTTAAATCCCTAAAAGTATTTGTGAGTTGGCCTAGGTTTGTTGGCAGTTTTCATACAAGCTGGACCTAGTCCATCCTTCCTTCAGGTTCTGTCTTGAAGAAAAACCATTCTGAAATTTGTAAGGGCTCATGCAATTGCAAGTTGAAGCAAAGCCTGGGACTGGCAGGCCAAGCTGTAAAGCACTGAAATAGTCTACAGCAACAGATGCTTTTGTAATGAATGAAGGTTTAACTGCTGAAGGTGCCCTTGATGCTGAAAATAAGTGCCCCTCTAGTCTTGGCTAGAAGCAACAGTAGAAGGCTAGAGCCTGGGAAGAGGCTTTTGGGTGAACTGACTGGAGAAGATGAAGGACATGGGGACTGATGGAAGAGAACTAGGATAATACAGTATTCATTGTGGTGCAAAGTTTGGGTATTTTCTCCCTGACAAGCTTAAGAATTTTCAGAGAGGGAGCGGGAATAGATTTCATCTTATTTTTGGCAGCCAGGAAGATTCTTATGTCCAGAAGTTGGAAGGGTTTATTTGAAACTTCACCTTTACCTGTTCTGGAGGAGGGAAAGCAGTTCACTCCTCTAGAAAGGAAGGGTTTTCTCAGCTGAACATTTACACAAATCTATAGTGTGCAGATGTTTACAGAAACTTATGGCATTGATAAGACATCTGGTCTAATAGGTGCTTAGGTGTGTACATAAGTGGTATATGTCCAAGACCATCTTCTCCTGCTGAAGTTTCTTTTCCGATGGACACCAGACCCATGTTCCTCTGTCTTGCTGTGATTTCCAAGCAACCAGGGTGATGTCGTAAGGGGACACAAGGCTGGAAACAGGAATACTTCCACAAGTGTGGCTGGCAGTAGAGGCATAAAAATAGAGGACTAGTACTCACCTGTGCTGCTGGCTTATGGTTGGGTGACTCAGACATCTCTGGGTTAAAACTAAAGTTTGCTGACCTGTTCTTTGATGTTGGGGGTAAGTTATTTGTTTTGGGGCCTTTTTTAGCTCTACAGGGCATAAGTAATAATTTAAAGGTCCAGACAATTAAATCCACACACAGAACAGTAGCTCTGAGGCCAAAGCATGTTGGAGCACTACTCCCTTCCACTTGTCTGTAGCACCATGTTGAAGGGCAATACATCAACAGGAAATATCTGCTGTGGTCATCTTTATTTCTGCTTTTTACATGTTGAGGTCTTAATACACAAGGCATCGAAAATGGCTGTTGAAACCGGAAGAGGAGCTCCTATCTCCCTCTCCAACTAGTGTTTTTCCATTTTCCCTCCTTTTCTGGATATGGGGAAACTGGTATTTTCTGCCATTCTGATGGATCCATTGCTGGTCCCAGATCTCAGTCTGGGAAACCTGTGCTTCACTGGTGAGCATGTGACATCTTCAAAGTGCCATGAGGCACTAAATGATTCATAGCTTGATTTTCTGTAAGCTCACAGAGGTCCTATATCACCACATGTGGAAAGTTTGGGGGCAGAGTGGGTTTGGAAAGTGTTGGGGAAAGCTCAGTGCTGTTCTCTTCTGTGGTCCCCTGTTTCAGACAGCTAGGAAAGGCTTGCTTCTCCTCGGAGAAGCCAGCACGGCCCCATGGTAGTGTCTCCAGGCTTTACTGGGACAACCAGCAGATTTTTATCATGGTGAAGAAGTGGAGCAACAGGAGACTTGCTCCTGCCTGTCTGCTGGTCTTCCGCAAAGGGAAGAAGGAGAGACTGAGCACTGACCTTCTTCCTGACAGCATTTCCTAACCACATACATAGGAAGCCTTCATCCCATGGACACAGGAACCACCTGCCTGTGAGCACTGGAAGAACCTGCTCTGGTGGACCTGAAGACAGTAAGTGTGGAAATGGCCCCATCTATTGGCCACAGTGACCTTCAAATCATGCTGAAATCAAACCACTGGATAACAGCGTTTAGTTTCCCACTTCTCCCATGATCTCTGTATGCTTCTCAAAGCATGGGCCCATCATCTGCTGGAATGAGCAGATGTTCACTGTGGGCATAAGTGGCAGCTGCCACTTAGCTGCAAGTGTAGAGACAAATAGCAAGCTAAAATAGTCCTCGTCCTTGTCAAGCTGAATACCTCTATTTCAGCTGCTTTTTCTCCTTAAGAAAGCAAGGATTTCAGATGAGGGAGTGAAATACTACAGGAAGGAAAGGAAGAGGTGGCTTTTTTGTGCATTTACAAGTGAGGAATCCACTCTGCATGGTCTGCACTAGTTACGTAGGAAGAGATGTGAATATCTGGGATGCGGGCTTGGCCAGGTGGGGATAAAGCTGCCTTTGTGTTCCTGATAAATCAGCAACCTACAGCATGCCCTGGAAGGAGCGTCTTGGGGAAAGGCTTTAACCCAAGCTCAGGAGGAGAAGCAGCTGGGATGGGTAAGGATGCACCTGTTCCCACACGCAGTTCCATGGAGGACCAGTGCCATCTGCTGGGAAATGAGGCCCTTCACAACCAGCAGGAGGGCAGCAAAGGACCTGGGGGTAGTGGGCCAGCCAGTGTATTAGGGTGTCCTTGGACAGGGACGTCTCCAGAAGATACACCAACCTTGCTTGTATTACCACCACAGTTAGCCCTAGATTGCAGCTGCGTTTTGCCAGGCTGTGTACAGATGCAGAATAAAAGATTTTCCCTGCCTGGAAGAGTTGGGAATCCACCTCTTTTCCATGTCCGTGCAGTATTATGTGATTGTACAATGATGTGCTAGCTCAGTTTTGGGCTTCTCAGTGCGGTGAAAACCAATAACACAGCCTCACTTCAACTTTCACCGGGAATGATCCAGGGACTAATTGAAATTTCAGTCCCATTTTGCTAATCCATTGAAAGTGAGGCTGAAATCTGGGGGTCTGACATGTGGCTTGGGACCATCCAGAAACAAGTCATCTCATGGGAAGCTGAGGATAAATAGAAGGGAAACAGATGCCTTCAATTACAGTCCTTCCTAGCAGTGGGTTCCTCTTACACTTCAGAAGATGAAACTATCAATTAATTTAATTAATCAATTGATTAATTTAACATTCTGCTGAGTGAAACTGTTGGATACACCTATGTGGCTTAGCTCTAGCTTGAGCCAAAGGGACAACTATTGTAGCTGAAAAAGCAATAGGTGCATAAGCCCCCCAAATACTCCCTCTCCATAGATGGGACATCTTTTGCTGAGGCAACCTAGACACAGTATCTTATAAGGACACTTCAGTGAAGTGCATATTCCCTTCACATCTGCTCAAGAAGTGGCAAACCAATGGAAGATGAAATGCCATCTCTAGGTACAATCCCAAATTAGCTTCATGGGTGCCTACACACAGGCTTAGGATCTTTGTCTGAGGCCAACTGGTTATCTCCTTTCTCACATCTCCTTGCAATTGCCCCTCAGAAAGCCAGAAAAGCTATTTCTGGAACTGTGAGCTGTTCCATGGTCACTAGGTGGCAGTGACTGTTTACATTTGGCAGCACTTGACAGGCAAGGGCCAGCTAAGGGTGAGACGAAATCAGTGTCACTTGGAAAAAAGATTCTTAGCAAGGGCATTTTGGAGGGCTGTAGAGGCGGATACTGACTGGTAGCCCACGAGGATAAGATACCTAGGGAAACAGAGGAGCTCCTTCTTCAGCAGTTAAAAGCAGGTTTGGATCAATGTGCCACAGAAGGTGAGAGCTGGGGGCTCTGCCCTCCTTCCCCACCTCTGACCATGGATATGACCACTAGCAGCAGCAGCTACTTTAGTGTTGTAGTGTGGATGGATGTAGCTTTGCATCAACACAGGACATAGGGATACTTCCAGACATTTAGATAAGTAGCTCCAGAGGCTGTGACAGTGAATGAAATGGAGCTTTCTGAGCTCATTCAGCCTCTCTGTAGCACAGGAGACACTAACCTTGACCACGTAACTGAACAATTTTATTTCCTTGGGACAGATGGGTTCACATCCCCTTTCCACAGGGCTAACCTGTTGGCTGGCCTCTCACCGGTGCAGGAATCGCTTCAAAGCCATGGAGTTCAGCTCAGCTAGTGCTGCTCAAAACATGTGGGAATCCCCCAGTCGTTGTCTTACACTAACAGCAAGGGATGTAGTAGAGTATTTTCCTGGTGAACCCTTTTTCCCTCTGTAGTCGTATTCAGCACATGCTTCTGGCTAACAGTCTGGGAACCACTAGAAGGTTGCAGTGCTGTTCTGGACACTACGTGTGAGATGCTCCCACACCTCTGAAGCCTACAGAAGTAGTGGTAAGTTCAGCCATACATCATTCACAGTGGAACTCACTGCTGTAAGATATCAAGGCAAGACAACTGCCAATAATTTATTTCAGTGTCAAAATGGATTACACATTTGTCCCCATTACAAAAGTGTAAGACATAGAACAGCAAATGGGAAAAAAATAGCTTTTTGACAAGCTGAGAAACATTCTCAAACCAGGGCAGAAAGCAAGCCGTTATTGCTCTGTGTGAGTGGTCTCCCACAAGATCATACTCCAGGAGAACCCTTAATAGGGCTCAGTTTGTAGATACCTATTAGGTGAGGTAGACAATTATTCTGATCAGTTATGGCTGGCCCAATGGTTGCATTCTCACCACGTGTATTTATCTCCTGAGGTAGAAAAGACTCAGGTGATGTAAGGAAACCTTTTTGAGTCTGGACCTCAGGACATGGAGGAACCTCTCTCTCCTTGGTTAACCACTACTCTGACATCTTCAAAGGGCTGGGTCTGAGATGCTGAAGTCACATCTGAAACAGATGCTTTGCCTTTCTGATTGATACCTGTGGAGCCTGGGCATGTCCTCTCCTGAGTTTGCCCCCACCTTGGTGTCTGTCACAGGTTCTTTCCAGATCTAGAAGAGGTGGGGCTCCTCTGTGACCTCAAGTGGGGATCCCAATGTCTCTGACAGTGTAAGGGGCTGGGAGAAGAAAAGATGGCGTCCACTGCATTTTTGAAGCACGCTGGGGGAGGGAGAGGAGGTGAGGGAAGGAAAGGCACTGCCCTTTCCTCTGTAAGGGCAGTACATAAGAATTGCCCAATGCCGTAGAGAAAACCTTGGGAAAGGAAAATATTTCCTAAAAATAGGCACTTTTCTGACAGTTATGGAACATACATCCCATTCTCCAATTTTTCTTGAAAAACCTGAGATGGAGACCTCACTGGTGGTAAATGCTAGATGGGCATAGGACAGTGGGTGTTCATCTGGGATGGGCATTTTTTATTATGAATATAATATTCATTAATTAGCTACACTTATCCCTTGTACTCAACAAATGCTCATGTATCAGCGTGGTGAAGTGGGGGTGAGTTGGGGGACAAGGAGAAATTTACTTGCAATCTCACTTCCATTTACTCTGCATCTCTTATCAAGTGCCATCACTTTGTGGACCCCAAAACAGGGTCACAAATGCTAGAAACCAGATCCAATGCAAGCCAAGGTTGAACATCCTCAAGGGACTCCTAGAGAGGCCCAAAGCAGAGACTCCAAACCATGCTGGAGCCATTACTACACTTCTCTAAAACATAATCTGGAAATATTTGATTTATCAGAGCATAAAACTGATTGTTTATTTCTTCTGAGGTTTGTTGTTTTTATTTGAATCCTGTTAAATGCTTGTGCTGTCTTATGACAGTGAGTTCCTCACTTTAATCATTATCTATGTATATAAAAGCGTCTGTTTTTACTAGTTTTAATTTTGTTGCTTTTAATTCCATTGGACTGGTATCATGAGTCAGAACAAATTACAGCTTCTTGACTGATTTCTATCCTGTTCATTATGTTGTGCATCTCTTACTCACTGCCTCTCAGCAATGAAAGCCTCATATTTTTAATCTGCTCCAATTCTCTCTTTCTCTCATTTATTTTTTTTGTAATTTTCATTTCTATTTTGACAGAGGGTGACTTTTTTATATTTGTAGTTTTCATTACTTAGGCAATCTCATGAGGTATTCCTGGCATTATTCCCACTTTCTCATGAAATGCATTCTAACTCCCTTTCTTTCTCTTTTTTTTAGATCACTCCTGAACAGGGAGCTGTCCATTGAGGACAACAGCTCTTTTTGGAGTGGTGGCAGTCTGTGCAGAGACCCTGCTTGGTGACCACTAATCTATGTTCTTCAAAGGCAACATCACATGCTAACTATTGGATGCTATCAGCCAGTCCCAAAGCTTATCAAACCCAGTTAGCCCAAACCATCACTAGATTTTTACCACTTTGTTGCCATGTCCATAAGCTACCTTTTTAACCAGTGTTTGACTTGATGGTTCCTTCTTCCTCCACCTCTTACTGTCATTTTCCCTCTTGTCTACATGCATTTACTTTTCCTTTTCCCTGTTCTTCCCATCTCTTCATCTTTCCATCTCCCTTAGCAGGGTTCAATGTTTTCTTTCTGACTTCTCTATATTTTTCTTCTGGATAACTGCTGGTTTTTGCATGAGCCCTGCTCCCCCAGGACCCTCACAAATCTTTTCCACATTTCATAGTCCATGGTGTCTCAGTAACCCTTAATCTAAAGGAAGTTTTCTATACAAGATGATGCAGAAAGATTGAAAATGCTTGAGAAGCCATTTTTACCCTTTGTCGGATGTTGTCTCTTGTCCCATGGAGTTGTACCTCTTTAGGGATGCCATCAGTGATTAACTGCAGGGGCTGGCTTTGCTTCATCATGTTGTCCAGGATGGACAACAGCACTGAGAAGGGTTATCAGGAAAACCCTAAAAGGCTGAGTTCAGAGTAGGATCGAATAATGTGCTGTGCTGTACTGTTTGATGCTGCAAAGCTCATGAGAGTATATTTCCTCCAACCATCCAAGGCAACACTACATTTCTCAACACACACAGGTCCAAGAGACCTCTCATTTCGTGCAAACCTTATACTGGAATAGGAGAAAGGTTTTAACCTTCCGTTGTCATATTCCTCTCCCTTGAAAAATCTCCAATGACCTTTCTTCATCTGTAACCTTACACTGGGAAATACCCTTAGCAGCTTTAAACAAGGTCACTGGGGCCTTTGCTTTAGGGCATTTTTCAGCTACTTAATTGGGATGACAACTTCCTTCTGTCAGCTCTCCTAAAACTCACTGTCCCTTGTAACTGAGGGAACTCCCAAGTTTGCCATGTTCAAACCTGTGCAGGAAGTGTCAGGCAGACTTTAGATGGGCACGTGTGGCAAAAAAGACAGTTTATACAACACTGCTTTGTGTCGTCTCCCACCAAAAGTTCCTCTACACCTTCCCTTAACTGGCCACACTGAGCTGTTGGGGACATGTTCCAATTGCCCCTAGCCCCCAGCTCTCCAAAAGATCCTCAAGGAGACGTTAGAATTGCAAAGAAATGATGGAAACTGCATGAAAATACAATTTTCTTTAAAAATAAAAATGCTTCCAGAAGTTTCATTCTTTATGACCAGTTTTGCCTACCCTGTCTGAATATACCTGCCACTTTCTCCATTTCATTCACTACTTCCCCAAATCTCTGTATTGTCACATTAAGTTACCAAATATCTCAGTGTTTGGTATTTTTTTGTTTTCAACACACCAACTTATGGAGTCACGTTATTTTATGCAAATATACATCAAGTTTCCTGGTGTGCAAAATGTTTCAAAAAACATCTTCCTCACCAATTAAAAAAGTTCAGAAACTAGAAAGTAACTCATGACTCCAAATATATTTGATTCCCTAAAACTTCACGAGTTCTGGGAGAAGGAAACAGAGGCAGAAAGAGCTGACTCCTGATGTCTGGAGTGCCAATAGTTTAGCTCGATGTCTTCTGAATTCGCAGGTTCAGACTTGTGCAGCTTTAGTTCCAAAGAGTCCACTGAGGGAGAAAGAAGTTGAGGAGAGGATGAAGAAGCATCTCACGAGAGGACTCAGCAGCCATTGAACTACTTGCACAGCTTTCCCAGCAGGTGGCTGAAGATCTCACTGTTCTCTAGTGCAGGCAATTTTGCCACCATCGCCCAGGGATGGGAGCAGACGGGGAAATGCAGGGTTGGGAAATGATGGGCCAAATCCTTCCAGGAGAGTCAGGACTTTTAAACTGACCCAAACATCTCCAGTATTGTGCATTCCCTACCTACCTCAGGGCTGTAGCTACAAGACACCTCTCCTGTCCAGTCCACTGGTTCATGGGAAGTCCTGCCTGAAGCCAGTAAGTCAGGGCCATGAGGAACTGATCAGAGCTCAGCAAATGCCTAAAAAGATAAATAATCTGTGTAACAGGCCCCACTGCAGGCTCCAAGGTTTAAGACTTTACCTTAGGAGGTAAAGACATTTTCCAGACACTGAACCAGCCCATCCCTGATGTGACAGCAGCAAGGCATTGGCATATGGGTGACCCAGTGCCCTGTGAAGACCTAAGTGCTGCTTCTACCTGGTATGGTTGAAGAGAAAGAGTACAAACCTATTTTCTTAGGGGAGGGGGCTGGGAAATAATTAAAAAAATACTGCACTGCTGCCAACAAGGCCAAGCCCTGCAAATTTCACTCCGTTCTTACTCCACAGAGACAACAGGATTTCTGGGTAGGATCAAAGCCAAGTAAGGCTGTTAGGAGGCAAAGTTCTTCAAGCCCTGTGATTTCCTTGCCATTCCCATGAAAAAAACAGCTCCAGCAGAGTGCAGCTCTACTCTCTTGCAGAATCCAGCCAAATACAACCCACATTAAGGGAGTTGCTCTACATTCATATTGAAAAGTGGGTGCTTGCCAACCTTACGTGCCTTAAACTTCTTGTTTTAAACTCCTGAGCACTGGCCTGGGGAAAGGATTGTGTTGAGGAATATGTTCATACAGTGCCTGGCACTGGGGGATTCTGGCTCATGACTGGGATTTGTAAGCAGCTCCTGCAAGACTTGTAAAGCTCTGTAATGCATTTGAAGTCTGGTTTCCTTGGGAAACTTGGTTTAGCTGATTATGTTGTATGTCTCTATCCACTCATTTCCTCCCCTCCAACTTCTGAACCCCTCGGCCAATCCCAGCCAAATTTGGCAGAAAGCTAAAGGTTTCAGAGAGATTAAATTGTATGAAAATAAGTGTAAAGGTAGGGAAGAAAAACCTTATTACTGCAGTTCCCTCCTTTCCCCCTGGGAGAAAAGGACTGCCATGTGAGCTCAACCTTTATTAAGCACCAGGGAGCCCACATAGGAAGGGGGAAGGTACACCAAGCATCGTTAGCAATGTTTCCCACTGAACTACTTGCTGCTTAAGCCACTTTGCTTCATGCCCAGGGCTTGGAAACAGTATTTTAAAGCAGTGTGAAGAATGGGAAGATCTGAACTTAATTCTGGTCCTGCAAACACAAGGTTGTGACCAAAACAGAGTGATGCAACCCCTGCTTTTGCTTCCATGCATCACAGTACTACAAATCCCCTGGCAGAAATCCCTCCCATGGGTGTCTCTTGGGTCCATACAGCACCTAATATATACCCATCAGCCCCTCTGGGGGCACAGCCCTTCCTCAAAGCATCTCTTGGACTTTGTAGAACCATGAACCAATTTTCACCATTGCTTGTGCTGAAGCAAAACAGGCGCATGTGCCCGACTCGTGGAATTTTATCCCGTTTTAGCACTCTAGACTTGGGTGCTGGGCAAGAAACCATCTGCAGGTGTCACTCCTGCACATGAAGTAAAAGCACCAGAAGAAAGTCTGGGACCGGTGGCCACCCGGCAACTACATTAAGACATCATAACTTTGACCTATTTGTAAACAGGCTGAAAGAACATCCACCCTCCCTGGAAAGGGGAGAAGTGTCTCTTTAAACCCTGGGGATATGACCTCTTGTCCTCTCTGTTTATAAGAGGGAGGGGAAGGAGAAAAAAAAACACACAAGAACTAAAAAAAAAAAAAAAAAAAAAAAAGTGCTTTTGTTTACACTTTTCAATAAATACAGAAAGGGAGAGAAAGTCAGACTTGTAGCAGTGTTAAAACCTCCCCCCCACCAGCTTTTGTGATGAAAATGAAAATGGTAAAAGATACTCTCCACCGCCTGGTTTTCTCTCTTTGTCATTCAGGCTTTGCAAAGGAGAGCTTCTTTCTGTTTATTTATCAACTTGGATCCCTTGTCAACACCTCACTTGACTGGGGTTTTAGCACCTTGGTGGGGTTTGGGGTAGAGGGGGTTTAGAGGGTGATGGTTTTTTTCAGCTCTCTCAGCCAAATCTCTATTCTTTTTCCTTCCTCATGTGCAGTTTAAGAATCTCCTATAGCAAAACATCAGACAATCTCCCATCCATCCCTGTCCAGCCCTTGACAATGAGAATGATTTTAGGTGTTCATGAGAGATACTGTTGCTTATTTCATTATTCCATGCAACACAGCAAAGCTCTGACCCAGCTCATCAGCCCCGCCATGATCCCCTTTCACATACCACAGAGGACTAGTACCCAGTGCAAAGCATCATAACTTTGCCTTTGTGATATTTCATATTAAGATGTTTTAAAACAAACCCAGTATCAAACAACCAAGTAATCTAAAAATAAAAAAAAAAAAACAAAAAAAAAAAAAACCCAAAAAAAAAATCCAAACCCACCTCTTCATTTTTTTCACTTTTAAAATACATTTTAAAATGTTTTGAAGGTTTTGGGAACTTTGTCCAGGGCACTATTGCAATGCTAGACAGGAACAGGAGTGCCAGTCAAGCAGATAGTCCTATGCTTTCAAATCGTACCCTAGGTTCCTAGTTACTGGTTTTAAGGTATCTTAATTAGCTTGCTCTGTGGCTGAAGAGAAGACTCTCCAGTCTGGGTGGTTTTCCAGTCTAATGCTTGTCAGCAGCGTAGAGTAATCCCTGTTTAAAATGCATATTGATTTGCAAGCACAAGACTGAAGCCCAACATTCATCTCAAGCAATAGTATCACTCGGGTTTCAAAGAGAGGTGTTATGAGTGAATTCACAAAGCGATGAAATTCTAGTTTCATTTTTAATTTTTTCCTTTTGTTCACAGCTGCAGCAGGTGTGTGGCTAGCCCTTTGAAAAACAGTTATCTGAATTATGTGTTAGAATGCAATTAGAAAATTTCAACATCACTGCATCAATGATTTTATAAATAACTGTTTCTGTTACTGATCTTTCACAAACAGTTGGTTTTCCTCTCTGTTTTGTTTTTTATTTAATCCAGCGTATATTCTCCCCCCAAAAAAAATAAAACAAAACAAAACAAAACCCCATATTTTTATAAAGAGAGATTGGATGGAGCAGAGTAAAGATATTACAATTTTAAAGCCAGTCCTTATTCTGAGTGGGAATTTGGAGGGAATCTTCCCCAAAAGCCTTGTTCTGCTCCTGTGGCTTCCTCTGAGACGAGCAATATTACATCCATAGAGTCTCCCATTGCAGTACTGACTACTGATGCTGAGAACCACCTTTCCTGATTGGGGCACACAGGTGAATGTAGCTGTCTAGGCAGCAGTTAGTGAAAGGAAGGCAGAAAACAAGAACCCCCCAAAGGACATTTCATTCCATCCACAAAAGGCACTTCACATGTAAGGGCATGAGCTCCCTTTGGATGTGTACTGTTAACAAATTGTTGTCACCCTTTTAGATGCTGAGACTTGGCAAGATAGATGTCTCAGAAAGGGATGCAGGATTTGCCCCCAGGAGCCAAAATACCATACCCTAAAATGTTTTTCTTAAAGAAAGAAGTTGATTGTTATTTACTTTCTTGGAAAGATTTCATTGTGCTCAGTTATTAGCACCTAAGCCTGCATCATCCTATTTGTACACGTGATAGCAGGGTTGGGTCACTAGCCATTATCAGCTTTCACTACTGATTAATAGGTTTTAGCTGAATCTGGCCTAGAGAAATTCCACAAAAGCAAACACATATTACACATGCAGGGCTCAGGTTATCTATACATTTATTGAATTAGAGTCCTTAGGGGAAAACCTACACTCATCAGATTCTTCAGTTCCTATTTTGGGTTATTTCCTTTATGAATCTGGAGTTCCCAATGTGCCAGAAAAGCAGAAGAGCTCCTTAGGTAGTCAGGAGTTATGTTTGTCCTCAGATGGTCAGTTTGCCTTCAAAATGAATTGGGTTTCCCCAAATCCTATCCCAATAGGAAGATCCCAACTTATCTTTCACAGCACTCATTTGTCAGAGGACGGTCTCCACAACGTGACTTTGCCACAACCTTGAGGGGCCATGATAGCTTATGGAGAAAAGGGTTGAAGGTGACCAACTCAGTGGGTTTAGGAGGAAGGGACAATGAAAGGAAATGTTTATCTGAACATAGACATGGCACTGTCTAATAAAACTGGATACACATGTTCTGTTGCCTTCTTTTGTCATTTATTAGGGGAGATCTGGGTGAATCCCATGTTATTTCTCATTCCCAACATCACTGTCAGAAGATATTTTGCCTGCCTAAGTACCCACTCATCACCAGGGCAGAAGGCCAGGGCTGGGCGTGCTGGTGTCCCCAGCCTACGCTGTGCTGTAAAGTGTGGAGGTGACAAAGAAATAACTGCATAGTGGCACCATCCCAGAGCACTGATCTCTCCTGAGCATGTGTGGAGGAGGCAAGGGAAGATGTAGGACTCACAATTCATCCTTCCACCTTCCAAGGCAAGACCCAACCATCCTTCTGACCACCAGCCCTCTCTGATATCCCTATGTCTCCACCACTGACACAGAGATAAGCACCTTCCCCATCTTGAGCTCTGCCAGCTGTTGTCAGTGGGGAAAGGAAACCAGAACCCTGGTGTTGCAGACCCCTGTGGACTGGCTATATTTTTTGTCTTTGCTTTATTTCTCCCCAGGTTTGTTCTCCTGCTGTACCACTAGGTGGGACAAAGCTACACCAGTGAGAGTCCTTCTGCAGAAGACGGGCAAGGCAGATGCCTGCCTGATTCCTGAGGCACAGGGCAGAGCTGGCTGAGGGGCAGGAGATGGAGGGAAGGGGCAGGGAGGGGTGTCAGAGAGCCCCAGGTTTCACCTTGAGAGTTGCTGTCATTCAAACCCTAGTAGGAAAGGTGTCCTGTCCTAAAGAAGTGATCATCTCAGGGAGAGCATTCCAGCTGGGGTACCACATGCCAGTGAAGCTGCTTGCACAAAGGCACATCATGGACTGGTAGCAAAGGCAAGAGCAGAATCTCCACCATCTGTTCAAAGCCTGGCCTTACCACCTACTGCCTTTCTAAATCGGCTTATTGATGGCCAGGACATGCTCTACAGAGCCTGCAATGGAAGAAACAGAGTCAGCACCAGTGCCTGCAGGTAATAACCAGAGGCACGCACAATACGAGAGAAGAACCCTCCTCAAAACAACATTTTTTTCACCCAAGGTGAGGTGACAAAAGATCCTGTATATAAAGGTCCAAAGCAAAGCATCATGACCCATGACAGGTCTGCTCCACTCTGCAAAAAGTCTGGCACATTGTAGTACAGCTTTCGGGTGCTCTGCCTCCACTAAACTGAAAGCCATACCATGTGCCTACCTAATCTTTCCTATCTTCCCGGGGACACAGCAATACTGGATCTTATGCTTTCAGCTATCCTCCATTTCTCTTATGAGCACTGTGATCAGAGGATAACACCTTTATACTGAAATGTTTTGTGGGAATCTAGAAGCAGCTAAAATCGCAGTCTGACATTGCATAGAATAACAGGGGCAGACCATAGCCATAGCCAAAGGTGGTTTAGGCAGTGTCAAACAAATGATGTTACCTTGCAGTTGAGGACATCTTGCAGTCTAAAGAGCTGAGAAACCCACCCCAGATATGCTCCTGATTTGTTCATTGTTATCAGTGTCCCTTTAGAGCCCAGAGAAGAGACAGTGGCCCGTAGGCATCTCACCTAACTTCAATTATCTGAAGATTAGGCACCAAGTCTAAACTAGGTTCCAAAGAGAAATACAACTCCCTAAGCAATTTACACCACCTGCCATAGACCAGTATCTACAGTGGGATGGGTTGCTTGGGTCTCCACTGCACCATTGCAGCCAGTTAAGTAAGTAGATTTGGACAGCTGTTGTCAGGCAAAGTGAAATCCATGTCATTAGTATATTTGGCATATTAAAAAAAAAACCCAAACACTTCCATTTTCAACATTGGGCTAAGCTCCACTTTTAGGCAGCAGTGACCTTTCCATGGTAAAACCATCTGGTCACAGAGAGATCTGTCTTGAAGAGGGGACATGAATCTAACAGCAAAATCCATCTTTTCACCAGTTCTGCCACTGAATCACATCATGAGCCATCCATTACCCATCTTCTGCCTTGTTCTCCACATCTGATGAGATCAATATTAACCTACCCGCTTGCTATTTGTAGTGCTGTGGCTCCTGGTCAAGATGTATGGATGACATGGATCTCAGTCTTTAGAGACCTTAAAAGGCAGAGGCAAAATGAAAGAGGGAAGCAGAATTACATGCTACAAGTCAAAAGGCCAGTGGCAAAGCAAATGTGCAGGTTGCCCTCTGGCAACCCAGTGCCCAGGTATGTAGGACCCCAGCATTTATATTGTAGTTTCATATAAATACAATAATACAAGGTTTAGTGCTTGCAGCATGCTTTGATATCTGAGTCTCCAGACATCTGTAACAACTTCTATATGTCATTGGGGTTCCTCACCAGGGCTGACTTTAGGGAGAGTGGGTTACAAAGCTGCCTGGTAGGGATTTACTGGTGATCCCATCATCACAATGTGCCACAGTGTGGGCTTCATGGAGGAAGGAAAGATTCTTTGGAGGAAAAATAGGCTGTGGCTTTCTCAAGCTGCCATGGTGGCAGTACACAGCCATGGTGACCACTGTGTTCAGAGAGAGATGTGTGGGACAGACAGTGAGTAAATTGCAAATGGGGAAGATTAACAATCTTCTAGCACAAAATATTTCCAGCCACAATTTTCAAAAGCAGATAATGAATTAGATGTTACTAGTGGGAATTCAAATATTAAAGAAAGAAGTGCAGAATGCTCTTCTGTCCTCCACCAAAAATAAGCAAAACCTTCTGCCCAGTGAGGAACCTTCTTTGGCTCCGTGTTTGCTGTCAGTGAGGATGATCTTCTCACTCTGCAGCAATAATGAATCTTCTCCATGTAGGGCAGAGGGGGAAGGAGAGCAAGAGAAGTGACACGCAGAGTATTTGAGAAGTGTGACGGGCTGCACACACTGCTCTGCTCCCCTTCCTGTCTGCCTGGATCCCTGAAGACCTCCTCCCCTTGCCCCTGATCTCTTTACATAGACTTCTCTGGGGTGTAAGGATGCTGGACATGCCTTTATTCGAACACAGACTAGCGCAGCTGTTCCTTGTTGTGATTTAACCACACCGCAAAGCAGTCATGTTTCTATTTACACACTCAACTGGACCCTGAAGATGCCAGCTGGGCCATCTCCATGAGTAAGCAAGACAGGACCAGCCTGCAGTACCTTCATAAGGCATTCCAACCCCATGATGATGAGGCCTGCCCCCTGTCCTCCCACCCCCTTCTCCCCATGCCAACTTGATAACTGAATTAACACACCTACTTCTGTATCAGGTTGACGGGAGCTGAGGAGTTGGTCCAATGGCTGTGAGCATAGTCAAGAGTTTATCCTGCCTTTTGACAAGTCAGGATGATGGACCTTCATGTCCTGGGGAAGCCATGAGCCAAGCCTGGTGCTTACTTTGCTGGTGTGAGGATGGGCACTGTGGAAAATGTGTGCAGGGCAGGTTGCAGCTCCACCAGGACTGAGACTTGGTGTCTGCCACTGAGGATTCACAACCCTGTAACCTGGACTTCCCTCAGAATTTCTCCCTGGGCACCAACGAGCAACACCAAAAGCAAAGAAGCCAAAGCCTCATCCCACCGAGGACCAGATCTTTTTCATTGCAAAGCATGTTTCTGAATGCATATCCAAATATCTGGGAGAGGGACAGAAACCAATGGACCAGCATGGATCATCTTAGCCAGCTTTTGACACCAGGCCCTAAAACCAATTGTTGGGAGAGAACCCTGCAGATCTGGGCAGCCAAATGCCATCAGCCCTACATCCATAAGGCCTGTGGCAGCTTTTTTACTGACTCTCGTGGACTGCAAAATCTGGTCCTTAAAGGGCCGGTTCAAAGATAACATTGATAATAGATAACTAATCTACAGTAGTGTATCTGGTGATAGGAATAGCTATTATACACCCCGACTACCTTTTTATGAGTGTAATTAAAAGCAGTTGGTGTCAGAGTAAGTCGCAGTGCTGCCTGCTGAAGAAATCAATATGATCCTGCTTGTGTGTGTGTGCCTATGACAAAGTGGATTATCTCCATCCTCCCCAAACAGCAGCTGCAAAGCAAAGAGGAAAAGGGAGAGTGGCTGAATTTGTACCTTCAGGTAAAGTTGCCTGGTGCTTCCTGGTGGGAGGGGCAGAGGCTTTGGGGGATGTTTAAATTTCTCCCCAGGAACAAAAGGAGGAGAGATTAGCTGGACCCCTGGAAGGGATGTGTGTCCTGCCCCTTCCTCCTCCTCCATCCCCAGTTTGCCAGGATCCCCATGCCCGGGTGGGCGCTGGTGTCTCTGAGGGTCCCTGTATGTGTGTGTGTGTGTGTGTATGTGTGTGTGTGTGTGTATGTGTGTGTGTGTGTTCCAGTCTGCAGTGTGAGCAATTTCACTTGAAAAGACAGAGAAATCCCCTCCTTTGAAAGTCACAGTGTTTGGCTCTTTCCAGTAATGCTATAATTGGATGGGATTTTCTCTAATACAGAGGGAAAGTCCTTAAGATGATTTTTCACACACCACCACCCTCCTCCTTTTCCTTGTGCTACCTTGTGCAATAAAACTACCTTCTCTCTCTCCAGCCTCTTTGGCTCCTCTGGGGTGGGGGGACCTGCTGAAGAAGGTGGGGAGGATGGATTTAATACACTCAGCATAATTGCAGTACCGACACCACGGGGATTTGCTGGGAGAGCCGGAGAGAGCATCCATTCCATCTCTGGAAGCAAGTGAGAAGCAGCTCAGATCAACTCAAGCTTGGCTATACGGAGTGATTAGATCTCGGAGCACTTGCCAGAGCTCACATTTGCAATCGCTTGTCATCCAACCCTAAAGAAAATAATCAGGGCCCGACCCCTGCCAAATTCCCAATGATTTAAATATCCCCGAATGAACTACATTTCTAGTATAATTTCACTAGAATGAATATATCTCTCCATCTAGCTAAACACAAACATATCTTTATATATATGCATATAAAGCAGTGTGTGCGTAGAAATATTCCCTACTAAGGGAAAATATATATGCAATTCTTAATGAGAAAGAAAATGCATTTTGATTTGAGCTCATGCAAGGTTGCAAGCCTTCCTCCAAAAAGTCATTAAAAATTGTACCTCTCTTTGTTCTGTGTGAGCCACAGAGATTTTCTGATTCACAGATAAAATAAAATAAAGTCACATAAATAAGTAAAATCTCATGCAGTTCTCTCTTCCCCCTAAAAAAAAAAATAAATTAAAGAAGCAACAAAAACCAGTAAAAAAACCCAACAGGCAGCCACCACCACCACAACAAAATAAAGAGAATCATCTTTGTTATTCCACGGAGAAAATATCTCGTAGCTTAACCAGTGCCTCCATCCCCTCGTTTCTGTCTCTCCAGCCCCCTTTCAAATGACCGAGGGTAAGGGGAAAGCCTGTCATCTGGGTGACACTTGCTCACAGATCCATCAAGCTTTAAACAATATGTTCCGGAGTAGCAGCAAATCTAACCGCGTACCCAGTCTCAAGGAGCTACATCTTTATAATAATAACGACCATGATTTTTTTTATTATTATTTTTTATTTCCACCCCACCGAAAACCTGTGGATTTTTGGAACGGCCCGATCCACCCCAGCTCACCCACCCCCCCGCCACTGAAAGGAGAGAAGTCGGTTACAATATGTTAGAGAAAGAAATTAAAAAAGAGATCAATTACTAGTGCCTGGTGGGGTGATCTGCTGGATGAAGTCGTTTGCAGCAGTGCCTCTGCAAAGTCCGGGGCTGGGGTTCCTGCAAATTGTGATGATCTGGATGAGCCTTACTGAGATTTGCATGGAAGAAGTTGATTTCATAGCAGATGCCTTCAGTGGAGCTCTTGGATATGTGGCTGGTTGGACTGGTGGGGAAGGGGGGTGCATGTCGGGGGGGGTGCGTGTCTGTGTGCGCGCGTGCATGGCTGGGTGCAAATCCTCTTCTTTTTTTAATGAAAAAGGAGGGGGAAAAAAAGAAAGAACCAACTGAAAGTTTCTAGAAAGTTAGTTCAAATGCGTCCTGACCATCACCGTGAGGAAATGGGAGTTTGAGAAGACAGAACGGCAAAGAAGAGCAAATAGAGAAAATAATAATTAAAAAAGAAAAAAAAAAAAGAGGAAAAAACCCCTAAAAAAATTTCACACTTCCCCCCCCCC